>NC_042493.1:35016876-35027838 GCF_005508785.2 Acyrthosiphon pisum | reverse complement strand
GAAATAATATGCACTAACGACTGTAAAAAATCGACTATATGCCAAATATGCCTTTACACCCAAAACATGCAAAAACATGCACCATCAAACTTCATATTATTATTACTATTGTTATGAAACGGATTTGTATCTCAGCTAGCATGTTTTCCTGTGTAGCAAAAAAAACATGCAGATGCATGAACTTACGAGCCCTGGTCATAAGTTATTAAAAATCAAACCTCAATTTACAAACAATTTTCATGAGTGCCTGAAGTTGGTAAATAATCAAATAATTTTATCACTATGTTGTAATATAGAACAAATGTAAGATAACATATGTATCTGGGAGATATATATATATACATAAATAATATATTATGTATGTTATAATAATAAAATATCATCATAGTAGTGAAACACTTTAACATAAGATGTTTAATATCTATTAATTAAAAAAAATTAACCTTTATTTTTTTTTTATGTTAAAAATTAGTCTTCAAAGTCTTTTCCTCTATGTATGAAACGGTTGCATGTAGTTTTGAGGAGTGAACATCATTTGAAACATCAAGCTCGTCAACAGTATGGTTTATTTTTAAAAGGAGCCGGATTACCGCTTGAACAAGCTTTGGTGTTATGGAGATCAGAATTTACTAAGAAAATGGATGCAGATAAAGTAAAGAAGACTTGATTTGTATCTATAATTTATGACATTTAATGTTTTTATTTTTATTTTCTCAATTTAGTTTGATAAACAATATAGTTATAATATAAGACATAATTATGGCAAAGAAGGAAAAAAAGTAAACTATACACCATACAGCTGTATGAAAATAATTATGGGTGCAGTGGGTTTGGATGAATATCACGGGTGTCCATATAAACATACTAATAGTCAAGCATTAAAGCAATTACTTGAGACTTCTAACATTTCAACTCAAAGTATGAGAATTTGTAATTATATATTGTATATTATATTATAAAAAAAAAATAAATAACTAAAATACATTGTTGTATTTAGGCATTCAAGAAATTTTAAATCTGTCTCAAAATGGACATTATCAAATTGCTTGTACAAAATATTTTGAAGCACATAATGGTGTATCACCTTCTTGCACAGCTATCAACCACCCAAATCAATTCTTTGAAGAAAGTCAAAAATTGAAAGGATTTATAGAAGAATCTAATATCAATGTTGTTGATGAAGTTTAATTTACATAAATGTAAACATTTTTTTTTTATCCCTGTGTATTTCTTATTAATTTTAATTAATTAATTTTTAATATAGACAATATTATTGATTATGGATAATATTATTATTATTATTACTAATTATTAGTATTCATAATCAATGGTAATATGTAATAGGTAATATATATTTTGTTTTATTAATAAATATTTATTATCTTATTTTGCATAGGCACTAGATAGGTACATACCTGCCTATACCTATAATTATTGAAAAATATTTAACTAAAATATAAGTTTTGTTACGGAAATGTGTATTATTTAATAACTAAGTATTGTATTTGATTAGTCTATCTAAGTACAAAGTAGTAAGTTGTAATGGCTAATTCAACAGGTTCTAATTTTTAATTATACTATAATTATGGTCAATAATAATAAATATTTAGAATTGTTCTTTGTATTAAATTTTCAAATCTTAGATTTAAAAAGAAAATTTTTTATGAATTTCGAACTCAAAATAATTTGCACTTGTTTGTGGTTTTAGATACTGAGTGGAACGATGAATGTATTGATTTTACAATGTTGTGTGTTTATTTTTTTTTATGTCTGTCATCATCTTTTAGGACGGTAAAAGTGCTTGGAATTTCTTCGACAGTATCTTTTCTGATAGGAAAGTGAATCTAGTTGGTACTATTGGGGACTCAAAAGTAAAAATTTCCCAGTAGTTTTCAAAAGCGATGTGAAAACAGGAATTTTTACGCAAAATCGTTTTCGAGATAATAGATTTTGGTTTTTGGTGAAACTCTAAGACAAATGATCGTAGGTACATAAATTATCGACTAAATGTTTATATAAGCATTTTCTATACACCATAACATTTTTCAAATATTTTGAGCTGTTTACGGACATTTTTAGTTTCCATATTTTTTATTGTTTCTATCTATTAATATCAACAAAATTTTATTTGTTCGGTACAAAAGCTTGAAAATTTAATGGAAGGTTCCTATTATATTATTTCAAAGGCAGATGAAAATAAATTAAAAATCCAGTCACAATTTTTTTTTTTTAAACATCTAAAGTTCAAATATTGACAAAATACATATAAATGACAAAAATTTGAAAAATTATTTTGAGTTAGGAGTTCATGAAAAATTTTTTTTTTTAATCTAAGATTTGAAAATGTAATACAAGATTCCTCAAAAGTATGTCTACCTTTTTAAAAAAAAAAAGTCTATAAGTAAGTCAAATTAAATTTTTATGAGCGTTTCAAATTCATATTTTTACAACATTTCATATTTACTTGATTTCTCATGTTACGATTTTCTTATTTTTTTGCAATTAAAAATAGACTGACTGTAAATTCTTGAACATTTCATTAAATGTTTATATTAGCATTTTCTATACACAATAAAATTTTGAAAATAATTTGACTCTTTTTGAGCTGTTTACGGATATTGTCAGTTTTCAATTTTTTAGTTTTTTTTTCTATAAATATCAATAAAATTTTATCTGTCCGGCCAAAAAATGTAATAACTTAATACAAGGCTCCTGATACATTCTTACAGTATCAGTTGAAAAATAATAAAAATACAAAGGCACAATTTTTTTTATAAGCATTTAAAGATCAAATTTTGACAAAATTTATCAAATTTAAATTTGAATAATAATTTTATAGTTAAAAATTTATAAACTGTTCAACTTATATATCTAAGAATTGAAAATTTAAAACAAGATTCCTCGTAAATAGTTAATTCTATTAACAAAAAATCTAAAAAATACATAAGCACAGTTCATTTTTATAGTCATTTTGAGTTCAGATTTGGACGAAATTACATATTAATAAACCTAGAATAATTATTTTAGTTATTTTGTTATTGTATAATATTATTTGTGGGTACTTGAAACTTCTAAAGTATACTATTATATATCTTTGATAGTATCACGGTTTGTTTTGATGTATAACGCTTTATAAGTACTTAATGAATATTGTGATATGATTAACTTAGAATTTATAATAGGTACCTACCTATTATAGGTCAATTTTTTTTAATATCTACCTACCATAGATATAAGTAAATAATATGTCTTATACCTAGACTGACATACCGTCTCCGCTCCGAATCGTTTTTCTTATACAATGATATATCATTGAATTCAAATTTAATACCATCCATTATACAGTGACCCACTTGTAACCTACTGTACAGCAGAGTAACTTCCACTTACCCACCTTTTTAAGTTTTAATTTTATTTTAAAAGTCACTAGTTTAAAACTAATATAACTCAACAATTACAGTATTATAAATTACAAAATATAATAAATTAACAATATATTATTCATATAATAAAGCCAGCCTCCAAAAAATATATTCTTTATTTCTACAATATACGGATTATGGACAGTATTTATACATCACAATTATTTATAACAGTTTTGTAGGATAATTTTAGGACTATAGGCAAAAACTGCACAATTTATCGGTCCATTGTATAGCGGAATTACGTACACTATTTTTAATACACTTACAGACTAGATGTAGGTATTATGAACATTAAACATATTTACGAAGTTTAGAAAAAAGTTAGGTAGAAGCTGAACATTTTATTTTGAATTGTGATACCTGCTTATGTTTATCACATAACATGAAAATATTACCTATCCTATTACTTATACTTATTTTTACAAAGAAGAGGGAATGGTTATTAATTATTATAATAATAACATAATAGGTATCCAAAATTAATATTGAATTCTTGTAAAGGTAATTATTAGGTACATCTACTTCACTGACAGTAATTTCTTACATGTATATTTTTATAAATAAATATAAATTATAGATAATATATTTAACGTTTAAAAATTTATACATTTTTAAGTAATTATAATTATAAAAAACCTCAACCTACTAAAAGCGTGTGGTACTATCATGTATTTTATCTAATATGTGCGGTTTTTGGATTCAGTGAAATCATAGACTTTATAGACTATTACGTCTATCGTCTATGAATGAATTAAATATATTACATTATTACAATAATATATTGGCAACTCGATTTTTGATGAGTGGTTATGAAGCTATGGAGGTAATTTATGTTGCATTTGTTATCATAATTTATTTCGTGTTATCGTTTCCCGCCAAATGGAATAAAACAAAACTCTTGCTAAACAAAGTTGATGATAACAATGGAATAGCAATATTTTTCGGATTCTGTCAATCTGTTCTTACTTTGTACAGACTTTTGACTCCTTCGTATTGCTTTGAGACACTGTAATCGGTCGAATACATTATTAGGACTGTAATCGATTTGTGAGTATATTTGGTTTATTATAATTTATAATGATAAGTGTTTATGTAGTTATGTGTGTAACTTCATGTAATATATTAATTTCACTTACTACTTATTAGTGATTTTAAGATTTCACTAGCACCTTTGTTCGATCTTCACGGCCTTTTACATAAGTACTTTCGAGGCACCTACTCAGATGATTTATTCTGTAACTTATTACTCAATCGGGTGATCTCTCCATTGTTGCTTGTTACAGGCCTATTTCCATCCTAACCCATTTATCCAAGATTTTTGATCAGATGACCATTAAAGAAGTTAAGAGAAGTCTAAATCACATAATAATTTATCAACAGCACAGATTTTGGCCAAGAAAGTCCACTGTTACAATTAGCATTGTATTCTTAACCAACTTATTATTAGAAAACTTTGATTATTATGCCGTTTCTTATGTTCACGTAATATTTACTGATTTTAGAAAAGCATTTGATACAATTTATACAATTGATCATCAATTCTACTGATTGAGTTCAAAACCCTTGGTTTAAATCCTCCATTATCTTGGAATTTGGATACACTTCTACACAAACTGTTTTTAGAGAATTATACCCAAGTATCAAATCGTTTTATTTTTTTTTTTATTGGGAAATTGAGATGTTTTTTATATAGGTTTTACTTCACTATTGATATTTTAGAATATATTTTAATTTTTATTAATTCATTATATTTGGTTTCATAATTGGAGGTATTCAAGAAAGTTATCAGTTTAAAATTGTGTGAGTGAGCTTAACTTTAGATGTATCTTTGTAATAAAATTAGTTTAGTTTTATTTGTTATTTTAATTAAATTATCTTTTATCTTTGAACGTGTACGGTTGATGAATTCCTTGTGTGATTAGTAGATTAGGTCAATTAGCTGGAATTTTATTTTTCTGTGTAATGCAATCTAGGTAGGTATAAAAACATGAATGTAATGAAAAAAATAGCAAAAAAGTAATATGTAAGCTTTGATTTTGAATCATATTAAAAATATATTTTACAAACAATCAAAAGTTAGAAATTATTAAAATCATGGATGTCTGTGAATCTTTAATCTTGTAATTAATAAAATATATTTAAATAATTGTATTCTTTTTAGGATGTTAATACAATTTAGTAAAATATATAGGTGCCAATTAGTAATTTCGTAACCCAAAAGGTTGATCAACTTCATGTGTATTTTGATATTAATTATGTAAAGTTTTGTTTAAAAAAAAACTGAAAATTAAAATAACATTATATATTACCCAGAACTCCGCCATTTTTATCTATATGAAGTGTTTGAATTAACCAAAATAATTGTATGTAGAACAAATAATATTTTGGAAGGGTCTAACCGTCTAAGGACTAAAGAAGTTTTAAATGTACAACACAAGCCAGTATCAATTGTCCAAGTCTATGGATTTTCATCTGTAGATAGTTTAGTTTGCTGACATCCTAAACCTGATAATAGAACTTTCTTTAGTCGTGTACCACCAGTTGAAAACCGCTAATCCACACCTTAATAACTGTAAAAGCTTGTGATTTTAATAATTATTCATACCAATGTATTTTTTTTTATAAAAGGCAAATCTGACTGATAATGAATTTTACTCCAAGTAGAAAAAATGTAGCGTTAGAAGAACTCAAAAAACCCTCTTACGATCACGATTTACAACTGTATCGTGAAATTCCTGATATCAATATTAATTTGGATGAGTTTGAAGAATGGGCAATTGAAAGACTAAAGGGTAAGTCCAAAAAATTAGATATATAGGTAATATTGTTTTGTTCTGGAGTTTAAAATACTAATTTATACTTGATTAACTGTTTATAATTTTTTTTTAGTTTTACAAATATTGGAACAATTGAGTTTGAAAGGAAACACAAGTAATTATGAAGATTTTACTAAATCTGTAGTTCAAGAAATAAAGAAAGAAGGATTAAAACACATGCATAAATTGGTATGTGTTTCATAATTAAAATATAATGAGTAAAACTCAATGATTAAAATATTATTTCTGAATAAAATGTGTAGGTATTTATATTATATTTTCAAAGCGAGATATATTAGAATTATGGAATGTTAAATCTTATAAAATGTAATATATTCTTAAATTGTTGTTTTACTTAGATAAACGGTGGCATTTATAAGGATTACAATGAAAACTGTGTTGCGAGAAAAAGAGATTTATGTTCACATTTCATTCTTCGATTAATTTATTGTAAAAGTGATGAGTTACGAAAATGGTTCATCAACAGGGAAATCGAATTATTCAAATTACGTTGGACACTACTTTCAAAAAGCGATAAACTAAAATTTTTATCATCAAACAATACTAATTATTCAGCTGTAAGTAATGCTAATGTAAAAAAATATTATTTTTAAGTAAAAAGAACCATTTGCTTTATAAGAAAATAAATAAAATAATACCAAAATAATAGACCAAGAACAATAATTATTTTTATTGAAATACCAATATGTATTGCATTTTTATATGAATGAACCAAATGGAATTTGTTGATTTTATATCCACAAAACTGATACTCAAGCATATGTTAAATTATTTTATATGTTTGTGTAACTCAACTTATGTGAATATAATACAACACAATACATTATATTAAATAAAAAAAATAAATTCCCAATTAAATATTACATTATATTATGCAAACAATATTCTAGATTTATTTTTATTAATTTATTTTATTTTATATTGCTTAAAAATCATTTGCAGGTTAGCGAAGAAGAACATCAAATAATGGTTGATAGTATGGGATCTTTGGCTACAGCTGGAAATAATAATGAGTATTTTAAAGTCCGCTGGACACAAGTTTTGGATTTAGTTCGTAATAGAAAAGTTTACCTCTGTGATGGATTTGCTTATGTTATACAAACGGATGTTATCTCCGGTGTTTGCCAAACATTTCGGTCAGAACTTTCTCAAGAATTAGTAGTAAGTTTTTATTTAAAATTTAACATGATTGTATATAAAGAAGCATAGTATTTTGAAATCTCTGTATAATGAGCTTATTATAAATTGCATAAATTATCTTTGATATCTTCTTCTTCTTCTTAACAGCTTAGCGGGCCAAGTAGACCCATCCAGCCCCTTCTATCCTCTTGCTTTTGCTACACGTTAGTTTATTTGGTTATCCTTACATATATCTTTTTAATCATTATTATGACTTCTAGGTACATTCTCGTTTCCATATTATAAACTGGGCCAAATATTTTTCTATGCATTTTTCTTTCCGTTGTACTTAATTTACAGTAGTCCCTTTTGTAGTATCCCACAACTATTCAATGTCTTTAATATAATACCTATCATAAATTCTTATTTCCTATAGTTTTTTGGTATTAAAATGAATTAATTATGTGTTTTTTTGCATTATATTATAGGTACTAACAATTTATTTTTTATTAAATATTGTTAATTTAATTATAGTTAAATGTTAAAATGTGTTAATATATTTTTAGAAATGTTTTCAAAAATTCAGTATTATTAGTGAAGATGAACGGTTCGGTGCTTTTATAAAATATTTGCATCAGTCCTATATGGGAAAAAATTACTCTGTTACAGAAAACATGTCTACTTTATCTATTAATACTATTGATCATGTAAGTATTTTGTCAAGTTAGCGTTTTATATCATAAGTTAGAGGGATCCAAATTATCCAGATTTCTACATAGTGGATTTTGGTTTATTTTTTTTATTGTAACACAATATAAAAAAAAACTAGATACATTTTTACAGAATATTTTCATTAGCATTTTCTATACCCCATAAAATGTTAAGAATATTTTCTCTCTTTTTGGGCTATTCATTAGAATAAGAATTGCTCGGTCCTAAAACTTTAAAATTTAAAACAAGGTTCCTCATAAGTCATAAGTTATTAAATATCAAACCTCAATTTACAAACAATTTTCATGAGTGCCTGAAGTTGGTAAATAATCAAATATTTTTATCACTATGTTGTGATATAGAACAAATGTAAGATAACATATGCATCTGGGATATATATATATACATAAATAATATATTATGTATGTTATAATAATAAAATATCATCATAGTAGTGAAACACTTTAACATAAAAGTTTTAATATCTATTAATTAAAAAAAATTAACCTTTATTTTTTTTTTATGTTAAAAATTAGTCTTCAAAGTCTTTTCCTCTATGTATGAAACGGTTGCATGTAGTTTTGAGGAGTGAACATCATTTGAAACATCAAGCTCGTCAACAGTATGGTTTATTTTTAAAAGGAGCCGGATTACCGCTTGAACAAGCTTTGGTGTTATGGAGATCAGAATTTACTAAGAAAATGGATGCAGATAAAGTAAAGATGACTTGATTTGTATCTATAATTTATGACATTTAATGTTTTTATTTTTATTTGCTCAATTTAGTTTGATAAACAATATAGTTATAATATAAGACATAATTATGGCAAAGAAGGAAAAAAAGTAAACTATACACCATACAGCTGTATGAAAATAATTATGGGTGCAGTGGGTTTGGATGAATATCACGGGTGTCCATATAAACATACTAATAGTCAAGCATTAAAGCAATTACTTGAGACTTCTAACATTTCAACTCAAAGTATGAGTATTTGTAATTATATATTATTATTGTATATTATATTATAAAAAAAAAATAAATAACTAAATTACATTGTTGTGTTTAGGTATTCAAGAAATTTTAAATCTGTCTCAAAATGGACATTATCAAATTGCTTGTACAAAATATTTTGAAGCACATAATGGTGTATCACCTTCTTGCACAGCTATCAACCACCCAAATCAATTCTTTGAAGAAAGTCAAAAATTGAAAGGATTCAATGTTGAATCTACTATCAATGATTGTAAGTTTTTTAATTTATTTTAATATAATTAAAGTCAGACCCTTATATACTGCTCTGTTAACAGCTCAAGTAAATGAATCGTCAGTGATAGATGATATTGAAAATAACGAATTTGATCAAACAATGGTCGATTTTGTTGACAAAATGGATGAATGAATTATAATAATATTTTTTTACTTACTATAAGCAAATACAAAAAAGTATTTGACCAACATTTTATCTTTTACTTTTGATAAAGAATATTATTTGAAATATTAATAGCAAGTCATAGCAGAGGCTTGTCCAAGATAAAAGTTCAGGACGGGTCCGGTTTTAATTAAAATGTGTACAATAAATATATTTTTTTAAAGGAATTTTAAAATTTTTTTTTAAATGTACAATCAATTATAGTATTACCTAATAATGAATATATATTTTTAATTTTTATTATATAATATGGTTGTCAACTGTTCGCGGATGCATGTTTTTCCTAAAAGCGCTTGACGATTACCAATTAAGTTTATTTATAGATAGATTATTGTACACCGCACAAAATATAATTGATACACGGCCATACAGGTACCACCGCATTATGCCATTATATTCACATTTCACATTCAGCTTTCAGTGTTCGGTGTGTTAATACAAAAAACAAATATACAATTTCTTGTTTTTAATTTAAAAATATCTGTTTAAAATTCTGTGTAGGCAATTCTTGGTAAGCAATACACACGGGTGGTAGAAATTATATCTGTTAAAGATGTACTCTGCGTAAATGATAAGTGATAACATTTTACTTTTATCACTATATTTAATTAAGAGGATGTCACACCCGCATGGGTTGTCTCTATCTTACAAATGTACAACATAACAAAAACTCTTTTGCGCAGGACAACTTTTATCTTTCTATGTTTGTAGTAGTGGCTTCAAAGTTTCTGAAATATAGGGTAGAAAATTATCTATGCAACGGCGTGCCTATATTTAAGATAACATAAATACAATAAAAGTTATTTGGTTTTTAAACGTTTTGTGTTTTGTTTTAGATTCTGAGTGGAACGATGAATGTCTTGATTTTACAATGATGTGTGTTTTTATATATATATTTTTTAAATTTTTATATTTTTTTTTTTAAATTTTTTTTTGCGTCTGTCATCATCTTATAGTTTGGATTTTCTTCAACAGTATCTTTTCTGATAGGAAAGTGAATCTAGTTGGTACTTTGGGGGGTCAAAAGTAACATTTTTCCAGTAGTTTTCAAAAGCGCTGTAACGAATGTCGTCATCAACATCGTACATTACTCCCTACGCTGAGCACAACTAATATGCTGAGTGTTAGCAATGGCAAATGCGTGTATATTGTGTATGAAATATATATATTGCTAACGCGATGTTTAGCTTGCGTCGTGTTAATAACCGACCGGGACGCCTGGCGGTAAATAGTTAAATAGAATGGTCGGAAGTCGACAGTCAACAGTCAAGATCTTGACTCGAGTAAAATAGTCATAATCGATGGAGGAGTCTATGGTCGGCAATCAATAGTCAGAGTGGATGGTCGATAGTGGAACTCGAGGGCTGACAACGACCTGAAGAGGACCTACAGAAGACCAGCTCAACCCACATTTGGACATCGGCACCCACGACACACCAT
>NC_042493.1:35011390-35016586 GCF_005508785.2 Acyrthosiphon pisum | reverse complement strand
CATAAAGTAACCCTGATCGGCCTGATCTCTAGTAATAATATCACACACCGAGGTCGAGTCTCTGGCGCCTCCACCAACTGTAACGTCTCCTCTTCACCTATCGCTCTCGCGGGTGTCGTTTTGTTTATATTAACGAGGTCTCAGGCGTCCAGGTCGGTTATTAACACGACGCAAGCTAAACATCGCGTCAGCAATATATATAGTTCATACACAATATAGACGCATTTGCCATTGCTAACACTCAGCATATTAGCCGTGCTCAACGTAGGGAGTAATGTACGATGTCGATGACGACATTCGTTACAGCGCTGTAAAAAATTAAGGTAAAAACGGAAATTTTTACACAAAATCGACTTTGGTTTTTGGTGTAACTTTAAAACAAATGACCACATAGATACATGAAATTTTCATTGGTTGTTTATATTTCCATTTTCTATACATGATAAAATTTTTAAAATATATTTATTTGTTTTGAACTTTTTAGGGACATTTTCAGTTTCCAATTTTATTAGTTTTTTTTTATGAATGTTAATAAAACTTTATTTGTTGAGTAAAAATACTTGAAAATTTAATACAAGGTTCCTACTATATTGTATACTATACTATATTTATCCTTAGTCACAGTTTTTTTTTATTAGCATTTAAAGTTCAAAAATTTAAAAAATATGGAAAAATCACGAAAATTAGCAAATTATTTTGAGTTAAGAATTCGCAACAATTTTTCTTTTTAAATCTAAGATTTTAAAATGTAATACAAGATTCCTTATAAGATTATCTACCTTTATCAAAAAAAAAAAAAATGTCCATAAGAAAGTCAAATTACATTTTTATGAGCGTTTGAAATTCAAATTTATACAACATTTGATATTCACTCGATTTCTCAAGTAGTGATTTTCTTATTTTGTTGTATTTAAAAACGAACAACTGTAGATACATGAAAAATTTCACTGAATGTTTACTTTATAAATTCTTATACTTGATAAAATTTAAAAAATATTTTGACTTGTTTTGAGCTAATTACGGCCAATTTAATATTTCAATTTTTTATTATTTTTTTTTTTTATGAATATCAATTAAGTTTTATCTGTTCGGTCAAAAAGTGTATAAAATTAATACAAGGCTCCTGATATATTGTTACAATAGCAGTTGAAAAATATTAAAAATACATAGTCACAATTTTTATTTATAAGCATTTAAGAATTTTGACAAAATTTATCAAATTTAAAATTGAATAATTATTTTGTAATAAAAATGTATAAAATTTTTAAATTTTATATCTAAGGATTGAAAATTTAAAACAAGATTCCACGTAAGTAGTTAATACGACTGTTACCAAAAAATCTAAAAATACAGTTTATTTTCATAATCATTTTAAGTTCAAATTTGGACGAAATTACATATTAAAAAACCTAGAATAATTATTTTAGTTATTTTGTTGTGATTGTATAATATTATTCGTGGTTACTTGAAACTTCCAAAATATACTAGGTATTATATATCTATGATGGTATCACGGTTTGTTTTGATGTTTAACACGTTATAAGTACCTATTGGATATTGTGATATGATTAATTTGGAATATATTATAGCCTTATAGGTCAATTTTTTTAATAGATGTATAATAATAATATTATATGTCTTATACGTCTCCGCTCAGATTCATTTTTCTTATACAGTGATATCATTGAATTCAAATTTATTACCATCCATTATACAGTGGCCCACTTGTAATCTACTGTACAGCAGAGCGACATCCACTTGCCCATCTTTTTTCATTTGCTTATAAAAAAATGATTGGATAGAGCTATGAAAAAAGCACACTGTTGCACAGATAAAGTTCTTCTTTACATGTTGTGAAAATTTTATAGTTCTACAACAAATAAGGTGCGAGAAAAGTTGTGCTGTGCAAAATGGTTTTTGCTAGGTATGTTGTACATTTGTAAGACTGAGACAACACATGTGGGTGTGACGTCCTTTAAGGTTATTTTAATTTTAACGCGAGTTATAAGTATTTTAAAATTGTACATTTTTTATACATCTTTAAATACTCATAACTCGCTTTAAAATTAAAATATACTAAAAAGCCTATGAGGTTGCCTAGATAATAATCTTATCTTTAGATTTTATAAGAGGTAAATTCACTCTAATTTTTAAATTAACAGAGCTACACGTGTTCTGCTGAGCGTAAAATTTGCTACGCACTTGTAAGACGGAGACAACACATGCGGGTATATCACTTCCTCTTAAGTAATAGGTACTTTACTACATTGAACCATGTATAATCACATACCTACAATTAATAGAACTAATTGTTGTGTTTATGGCTGTTTGGCAAAACCTGACTGACCTAAAGGTTTATCATTTCATTTCATTAAAAAATCAGGTTTAAGAACCGTGGAAATTGTTAATAAGCTTAGTATTGAGGAAGCTGTGGTTACGAGCAAGGCTTGGGATAAAATATTAAAGTCTGGGATTACATTTACCAAAACTATGAATGGATGCTCCAAACATTTTTGAAAGAAGATTACATACTGCCATAATTCCATTTTATAATTTATTATTACTTATATTGTGTCCACCTGTGTTTTGCTAAAGCACTGTTTGGAATAACGTCTATTAAAGTTTTTAAAATATCTATTTCAGATCATGTTGATGGAAAATTTAAGTCATGGGCTTTAATGCAATTGATTTCTATTAACCCCTTCATGCATGAATTTTTATTTTTTTCCAAAAAAAAAATGTACTTATGTAAAAATACATCAGGATAACGGGAAAAATATTTAAAAAAATATTCAACTTTAACTTCTCCTTAAAGTTGACTAAAGTTTAGTTTGTGCCAAATATGGCTTTTATGCATGAAAGATTACAATATTATATTTATGTTATTTGGGGAATATGCACCCAAAGTCTCAAAATTTGTTTTCACCATTATTGATACTCATACAATGCTCCAAGTGACACTTACGAACTTTCAAATTAATTAATCAATTTTGTTTTCATTTTTTATGTAAAATAAAATGTGTGATATTAAATTGTATGCATGTTGTGCCATATGTGGCAGTGGCACACAATAACATTATTTTTTATTAATCGTATGCATGTTGTGCTATATTTGGCACACAATAAGTTTAAGATATTATATTTCAATAAGTATTATACTTAGAAATCTATAGTCACTTTTATAAGACTCTTGACAAAATTTACTACAAGGTAGTATTTTTTTTTGTTAAATCAGTAGTACCCACAATTAAAGATATACTGGTTACCCAACGGCCTATGCTTTGCACAGGCAGAAAACAGCTACGAAACCGCGATATGTTATAGGCTGTCTACTAGCACCATCTAGGTGATTAACTTAGGAACTATTTGTCATCACGAAATATTCAAAAGGAATAAAAAGATTGTAATTAGTAATAATTAGTAATTATTAAATAGGTAATATGGCTAATACCACAGAAAAAAATGTAAAACATATTAGAACAAAAGACAATAAATACAGTAAATAATATTAATGAATTATAAATATTTAATAGGTAAAAGTTATACTAAATAAAATAAATAAATTAGCTAAATTAAATAATACAACGTATGTGCTACTATTAGTTATTACATTAAAAATTAACAAACCTCTACTTTATCACTTTCCATTATTTCTAAAGGATGAAGAAATGGTAATGCCCCTGTTTTTAGTTGCCATCGCTTTAGGCAAACCTAAGAAGTAGAAAGTAATATTAACCATATCAATGTTTTATTTTTAAAATAAACTGATTATATTATAGGCTTAAACATATTCTATATTGGTATTTGAATAGGTATTTAAATAAGATAGTCGTTGCACCTCCTCTGGGAGGCTTCTACAGTGTGTTTAATCTGCCTTTTTTTTCTTTTTTTTTTTTAACCAATATTTACCATCAATTGTTCTTATTGATTTCTTTTTTGTAACAAATTGAATAAGCTTATAAACCGTTTTAAATTTAATTAGACATACCGTAGTAAGAGCGGGATACTTTGCTTCAAATATATTTATTTTTTAGTTTAAACCTATACTATGGCTTCAATAACAAAGATAAAAATTACCTGTTCGCGTTGTCTTATATGTATAGATGTTGAGAGGTAAGAACAATTAAAAAAAATCCGAATGTCATTCTAAGTGACTTACTTACTTTTTCCCAAAAATTTGGAGCAAAGTAAAATACATTACAGGTTACATTTCACAATGATTAAAATAACCTTACTTTAATGCATATAATAACTATTGGTGCAATGTTTAGTGCTTATGTTTTAACTAATCTGAACCTATACATAATATAATTTATAATAATATAATTTTTTTTTTTTTTTTTTAGTTGATTAAAAGTCTTTTTTCAATACATTTTAAATTAAATTTTAATCCCCTGGATTTTGGACAACTTTTTCGTCATGAGTTTTTGTGTTTTTGAAAACAACTCTTTTCGTGGTATACATCTTGGAGGCGAACTAATAAATTGGTGTTCGAAATGTTTGAAAAAATTTGTAATATTAATAAGAACAATATAAAAAAAACTACAATCTCAAAATCGTAATGTGCTACTTTTTATATTTTTAAGTAAACAAATATGGGGGTGTGGGCCGTGGGGGCCAGTGGCGTATATACCCCCCTATAGGCCGCAGCTTCCCCCCCCCCCCCCCCGAAATAACAATCTTAATTTTTAAATAGAATAACAACATATTTATTAGGTAGGTACTATTATAAATAATAATATTTCATAGCCTGTCGAAAAATAGCAATAACAAATACGAATATTTGACATTATCTATTATCATCGTTTATTTTTTGTATGTAGATCTGTGGGAAAATAAAATAATAATATTATGCTGCCAGACGCCCAGCCGGCCAGACTGGCAATAATAATTGTTTATCAGTTAATATGAATGCTATTTATAGGTTGGTTAATAATTATTGGTCTATACAGTATTACAGTATACTTTATTCGAGAGTTATGTTTACGTATTACGTTGTCGTTGATAGCATTGTCGGCGGCAGACGCTGAATCATTCGCCATTTCGCCGCCTTGCAATCGAACATCTTAATTATTTTCCTTTGTCCATGATTATAATATAAATTATAATAATTAGTAAAAGTACTGTACTTACAATATTTTGACTTTTGAATTAAATAGATACGGTAGTAATTACAAATTACTATACACTATATAT
>NC_042493.1:35004976-35011290 GCF_005508785.2 Acyrthosiphon pisum | reverse complement strand
AGTATATTAGTATATAGTTTATTGAATTTTAAAAAAAAACTAAAAAAATATGTTTTCGATGCCGAAAAAGTAAGTACAATTTCACATTAATATTTTATCAATTTAAAGAAGCTAGGTACCATAATTGATGTCTTGATGGATGATTTCAATTTTGAAATATATCGTAAATTAATACCTATTATTATTCATTGTCAAATCATACACATATTTATTAAAATTTAATACTATTTGATTGCCTACTTATATTTAAATATGCATTAAAATATCTAAAATAATAAATTTGATTTAGATATTTTAGTTAATTACCTACTTATGTTTTTAAACAAAATGTATTTTAATAAATCAAGACATCCATTATTTTTATCCGTATTGTTATTTTTTATTATAGTTTAATGATATATTTTTATTTGTATATTAATTTATAGAGCAAACAATTGAATAAAGGAAACTCTGTTGAAAAACGCCCATTTCCTAGTGAAATTAGTGAAACCATATATACAAATATCTAAAAAGGTAATAAATTAAATTAGTGAAATCTAACATTTTTTTAGAATTGTATACACTTCCAATACTTATACAATATTAGATACTCTTAACTTTTCCCAGTATTAGGTACTCTTAATATGTATACTATACATAATAAACTAGGTATTTAAGAAAATATAATTTCTATAAAAAATATAGAATTATATTTTAAAATTGTATGTTTTTATAAGTTTCAATAAGTTCCTTTTATAAGTTATAAAATTTGATCTTATTATTTAAAAACCAATAAGAGAAAATTGCAAATGTTATGTTTATCAATATAGTACCACTTAATATTATGTAATATGTGTTATTGTGTTATGTATCTATTAATTATTAGGTGAATATACTTATTTATTTTATATATAAATTTATATATATTAATTTAGAGGCACACAAAGATGAGACAAATTCCAGTCCAGTATATTCTATAGCCAACGATGAACACAAAGTTAATGACAGTTTTGAAAATTCTGAGATAGATTTTAATGTAAGTCTTGATTAAGTGAAATTGAATAAATAATTATTATAATTTAAATTTAATTTTAGGATTTGATAATTAATTCTAATTCTACCCAAACAACTTCAAGCAACAATGATTATGATATTGGTTTATATATTAACAGAACATCTAGTAAAACTTTCAGTGATGATATTAAAGAAAAGCTTTTAAAAAATACATGGATACCAGAATCGTTCACCAACTTGCATGTACAAGTATTATCTAATGCTACTAGACACTTTCAAAAATCCTGGTTGAATGAATTTAAATCGTTAGCTTATTCTAAAGCACAAAATGGAGCATTTTGTAAAAAATTGTGTGGTTTTTGGTCCTGGAAGTTTTTCTGGTAAAGTTTCACATCAGAGTGTTGGACAGCTTGTGTCAAAACCATTGCAGAATTGGAAATCAGCCAAAGAAATTTGCTATCGTCATTCTTGTCTTCAATATCACCAACTAGCAGTATTAAAATCAGATAATTTTTTAAAAATGGCTGATGGAAAGATAGATAGCGTACAACGTCAAGTCGATAAGCAAATGAAGAAAGAATTGATTGAAAACACCAAAAAAATTTCTGAAATAGTTGAAACAATAATATTTTGTGGGCGGCAAGAAATTCCATTAAGAGGACATAAAGACTATGGCCGCCTAAGTCTGAATGATCCAGATAATAATGATGGGAACTTCAGAGCCTTGTTGCGTTATAGAGCTAAAAATGATGACGATACTCTAAAATCGCATATTTTAAATGCTGGTGGAAAACAAATGTATTCAAGTCCATTAATACAAAATGAAATAATTGAATTAATAGGGAGTTATATTCAAAATATTATTATTGAAAAAGTGAAAAAAGCCAAATTTTTCACTGTGCTTGCTGATGAAACATCTGACGTCCAAGGAATTGAACAATTTTCATTAGCTGTTCGCTATTTTGATGAAGAAGTTAATGAAATAAGAGAAGATTTTTTAAAATTTGTGCCAGTGCATGATGTTACAGGCAAAGGATTAGCTACTACAATAAAAAAAGAACTTCAGTCTCTCGGTCTTGATTTAAATTATATGCGTGGACAAGGGTATGACGGCGCAATGAGTGGAGCTTTCAATGGAGTACAAGCAATAATATTGGAGGAATATTCTATGGCAATTTACACTCATTGTGTTTCTCATTCATTGAATTTGGTTTTAAATGATGCATCAAAATTACAACCAGTTAGAAATTGCATTGGGGCGATAAGAGAAATAAGTACTTTTATGAGGGCATCGGTGAGAAGATCTAATATCTTAAAAACAAAATTATCTAAACAAGGATTGACACCTTCACGTTTAATAAATTACTGTGACACTAGATGGGTAGAACGGCATGAAGAAATTGTTAATTTCAAAAATGATATTTTACCAATTATTGAAACTATGGAACAGATAGTGTCAGATAATAAAGATGATGGAGCAGCTGCTCGATCATTTCATAAAAAACTTTGTGATTTTGAATTTTTAATAACATTAGTCACTGTTAGTAAAATGTTGGCTATAACTCATCAAATATCAGTTAGCCTGCAAAAACCTGATATTGATTTAAGTTCTGCTATTGGGCACATAGAACTTGTACAATCAGTCATAAATGATATTAGATCTAACGTTGAAATTGAATTTAAACAATTGTATTTAAGTGCTCAAGCTATTAGTTCTAAACTTAATATTGAACCATCAATACCTAGGATTGTTGGTATCCAAAGACATCGTCATAATTATTCAACTAACTCTCCAGATGTATATTATAGAATTAGCTTATTCATACCATATCTTGATGAATTAAACAAATCATTAGTCAACAGATTTTCCAAACATAAAAAGACTCTTGTGAGCTTACAAAATATTATACCAATAAATGCAGTTAAATCAAAATATGAAAATATTGTTGATGCTGTACACTTCTACCTCACTGATTTTGAAAATGGTGAAGCTATGATTGAAGGTGAGTGGAAACTATGGGTTGAAAAGTGGAAAATGATTGATACAACCATTCAAAAGATTCCAAAAAATGCTCTAACAACCCTTAAAGTATGTGAATTTGATTTGTTCCCTAATATTTATATTCTGCTGAAAATTTTGTGTACAATACCAATTACTACTGCAAGTGCAGAGAGAAGTTTTTCAACTCTTGGAAGGTTAAAAACATATATAAGAAATCAATGTGGAAATGTTCGGTTAACTGGATTGGCCTTAATGACAATTCATAGAAATATACCGTTGCAAATCAATGACATTGTAAATAGTCTTATAAAAAAAAATAGAAAAATAATTTTTACCTATTTGTTTTATTTTGTTTTATGTTAAGTTACAAAGGGGTTAATGTTATATAATAGGTACATACCTACAATTATTTTTTTCTATACTTACTAAATAGAAAAAATCTACCTTGCATAAGAAATTTACATATCATATAATATTAGGTGCTGAATACTGATTGTAATATAACTTGTTTAGGTTTAGGTACCTTAGATAAATGTGCATTTAATAATATGCCTCTAGGTGCTAGATCACTTAATAATTTCTATCTACTATAGCCCACCCCAAAAATTATTTCTATATACGCCACTGGTAAGAGAGCACGAAGTACTTGACGATTTAGCACATGCTAAATATTAATAATTATTTATTGGGCCAAACAGCCGGGCGCGGTTGTCCGCGACGGAACGGTTTCGGCGTGTATTATAGTGGTGCAATATTGCAGTAGGTAGTGCACACAATCGCTGTGCACATTTGTACAGCGTAAAAATTAAAACAATTCAAAACAAGCAACCCGCGTTATAATGGAATATTATTGATGTGCACATTCGTTGCGCCTCGGCATAGGCATTGTAATTTATTTTTACTCTCATTCGATTATTATATTCCGATTATCAGCTGATAAATAATGTTAGTCGATCATTGTCGGAAATTCAAAACTAAAACCGTGTTTCTGTTTAAAAATTTAAACAAAATAAAAGCTTATTGGTGAATAACTAAAATTTTTAAACAATTAATTAATACAATATGTGCTAGTGTAGCGTGCGATCTACCGCTTACATGTGCTCTACCTGTGGTCTACCCATTACTACCAGTTCTTTATCGTTAACGACGTTAACGTTATATTTTGTCTCCAGACTCCGATAATCGATAATAATTTAGTATTTTTGATTTTAGTGTGCTTTCCGATTTCGACGACGCTTGTATCTTAGGTTAGATACTAAATTGGCTAAAAATGTACGTGGCTTTTTTAGAAGATACGCGGGCAACAGACGTAACTTAAAATGTGATTTAAAGTGATTGAAATATTTTTGAAATACATACGCATAATGCTAAGCGGCTCATAAATCGCATTCACCAAAACCAGACTGGAGATCGCAAGCTACACCAGAAACGAGCTGGTAGATCGCATGCTACACTAGCACCGATATATATATATATATATATGTAATATGTATAGTATATATTATATAATATTGGTTATATTTTTTTTGGATGTGCACTACTTCATTAAAAACCCACGAATGCTAATAGATATTTAAATAATTAATTTATTGGGCTTTTCTCTTTTGATCGCTCATCTGCACACCGAGTACTTGCGTTAGAAAAAGAAATCATGAAAATCGGTCCGGAAGAACTTCAGATATAACTGTGATAAGAAATCGCCTCACGTTTTAATAATATTTAAAGATTATAATATTAAAATATTATAATCCTTGGCCGACAGTAAGTTACCTTTTCGCAACGCATATTATTTATATTGTATCCATTAATTTAGCGTTTCTCAACTTGTGGTACGCGGAAAGCTCGTAGGTGTTACGCTAAGAAAATGAAATAGTTCATTATCACAATAATAAATATTGTTGAGTTTATTTGATATTAATAATAATAATAATAACAATTGTAGTACATATCTATTTCATTTTCTATGTATGCATTAAATGCTTTATATTACCTATCATAATTTTGTAGTTACTAATAAAATAAATTTGCACATGTGTAAAATAACGTATTCATTTTTGATAATCAAAAATATAAACTTTATTTGGACAAGTGGTACATGAAAATGTTCAAACTGTATAATATAGGTGGTACGCGTAAGGCCGTCCCTAGGGCAGGGCGAGCACCCCCCCCCTCACCCTGGGCCCCACGCCTTCGCCAGTTGGACAGGCCCCGCTTTTGTAGATACAATAAAAAAGTCAAGTTAATGAGAAAAAAAAATATCATTTATATATTTTTATACCTTCAATTATTTTAATTTTTACTACCTATACTTTATACCTAATTATATTAATTGACGTCAGTCGTCAAATAAATGTATCGCATTAGACGAGTTGACATGATTAAAATTCAATTTTCAAAGTTGAAAACTATAAAAAACTTAAAAAAAAGCGCTCTGTCCCAAAAAAAAGGCACCAACTTAGCTATAATATTTATAGAAAAAAATGCTGATTAACTAAAATGTATATTTATAAATACATTTTTATTGACACATTTGCTAATTTAAGGCGTAGGAAGGTTAATTTATAATATATTAGATTCTGAGCGGAGCGTGAAGTTTTATTGATTTTACAATATAATGTGTGTTATTTTTCTGTTTTGTATTCTGTGTAGTATAAAAGTGATCCGATTTTCAAGATCAGCACCTTTACTGATGGAAAAATGAAACTAGTTGGTATTTTTGGGAAGCCAAAATTAAAAATTTAAAGTACCTAGTTTTAGAAAGCGTTGAGAAAAAATCAAAAATATGTGTGACTATTATACAAAACAAATTTTTTGAAATATCGATTTTATTCTATTGGTGTAACTCAAAAATTAATAACTGTAGCACCTTGAAATTTTCAACAAATATTTATATTAGAATTTTCCATAAAACATTTTCTCAATATTTTGACTATTTTTTAGCTAGTATTTCAGCCCTTGAGATATTTTTCCATTTTAGATTCTGAGTGGAACGATGAATGTATTGATTTTACAATGATGTGTGTTTTTTTTTTTATTTTTTTTATTTTTTTTTGTGTCTGTCATCACGTTTTAGGACAGTAAAAGTGCTTGGATTTTCTTCAACAGTACCTTTTCTGATAGGAAAGTGAATCTAGTTGGTACTTTGGGGGGTCAAAAGTAAAATTTTTCCAGTAGTTTTCAAAAGCGCCGTGAAAAACAAAAGAAAAATTAAGGAAAAACGGGAATTTTTACGCAAAATCTGTTTTTGAGAAATCGATTTTGGTTTTTGGTGTAACTTTAAAAAAAATGACCATAGATATATGAAATTTTGGACTGAATG
>NC_042493.1:35001938-35004926 GCF_005508785.2 Acyrthosiphon pisum | reverse complement strand
AAAACTTTCATCATTAGTCAACAGATTTTCCAAACATAAAAAGACTCTTGTGAGCTTACAAAATATTATACCAATAAATGCAGTTAAATCAAAATATGAAAATATTGTTGATGCTGTACACTTCTACCTCACTGATTTTGAAAATGGTGAAGCTATGATTGAAGGTGAATGGAAACTATGGGTTAGTTGAAAAGTGGAAAATGATTGATACAACCATTCAAAAGATTCCAAAAAATGCTCTAACAGCCCTTAAAGTATGTAAATTTGATTTGTTCCCTAATATTTATATTCTGCTGAAAATTTTATGTACAATACCAATTACTACTGCAAGTGTAGAGAGAAGTTTTTCAACTCTCGGAAGGTTAAAAACATATATAAGAAATCAATGTGGAAATGTTCGGTTAACTGGATTGGCCTTAATGACAATTCATAGAAATATACCGTTGCAAATCAATGACATCATAAATAGTTTTATAAAAAAAAATAGAAAAATGATTTTTACCTATTTGTTTTATTTTGTTTTATGTAAAGTTACAAAGGGGTTAGTGTTATATAATATGTACATACCTACAATTATTTTTTTCTATACTTACTAAATAGAAAAAATCTACCTTGCATAAGAAATGTACATATCATATAATATTAGGTGCTGAATACTGATTGTAATATAACTTGTATAGGTTTAGGTACCTTAGATAAATGTGCATTTAATAATATGCCTCTAGGTGCTAGATCACTTAATAATTTCTATCTACTATAGCCCACCCCAAAAATTATTTCTATATACGCCACTGGTGGGGGCATTGCTCCCACGCGTTACTTTTCATGTAATGTCAGGTGGGGACTATTGATACTTTCTTAAGATTTTTAAAAATTATAAAAATTGTAAATTGTTCTTTTTTTCCGGGATTCCCAGCTTATTGTACATTCAATGATTTATTAATAAAGCAATATTTATATAATTAATAAGTTATTTTTATTTTGGTACCCGCAAGTTGAATTTCTAGAAAGGTAAATTTGATATAGAAGTATTTTAAGGGGGTGTGGTGGGCGTAGCCCCCGCGGCTCTGTGCAAATTAAATAGGTGGGTCGTGTGTGCTGCAACTAACATTTTTTTGTCTCACTGTCGAATAAGTTCGCGCCGCCACTGACAATAAGTCATTTTGTTGTTTATAGTCTATACTCTATAGACTTATAGTGTCATAAAGTAGACAAGTACTAATGTGTATATCACGATTAATGATATATCATATACCTATCTTTAATCGTGATTTTAAATTGTTAATGTATAAAAGTAAGTAGTAATTATAGTACTAAGGTATTTAGGTATATATAAATACTTGGTTTTCATAATTAAGAAATGTACGTGGTTAAAATAAGTTAAAGAGACCACTAGATAGTGCTACTAGTCAGTACATTTTCAATCGCGCTTTTCGAGCCGCGTTATACAGTCTCGATGTGTAACCAGTATATCTTTAATCGTGATGATAACATGAAATTAGTGGTTATCACTCCGCACAGCAATAATGTTTTCAGTTGTTTATTTTTCGCAATTAGTTCGTAATTTTACCGCTAGATAGACGTACCTTACATCAAAATTGTTCGCTTTTTTGTGCCGAATCTGGCCATTTATGCAGTAACGTTGTAACTTCATTTTCAAAGCTAGAAACTACGAACAAATTATTTGTGCCATAAATGGCACAACATGCATGAAGGAGTTAAAGACCTAACCGGTTTGTAATTTTGTAATGCCAATTCTTTCCTTGCTGACCAAAGGCGTTTTTTATCTGCAGATGATACTTTCTCAAATTCTAACACATTTTCCCTAATTAATTAAATAAATATATAAACACTAGTTAATAAATTACAATTATAAGTACTAGTAAAATTTTTCAAAATATCTAAATTAAATATTAAATATTTTTAAATTGATTACTTTTAGTTATTAATGTGTTTAATGAATACTATGTCATAGTATTTTGAATAAGAATATAATTTATTAGCCTATCTTCTTTCCAGAGGTCTAAGGCCGGCCGCACACCAAAAGAGCAAAACTGCGTTAAGCAGCGTTATTCAGCCTAACACAGTTTTGTTAAAAATAGAACACGGGAAGTTGCGTTGCATACACACACTGATAAAACATAGTCAAAACAAAACATTTTTGCTTTTAACACAATTAGTCATGACTATTACCGTCTGAAGTCTCTCCATTTTTCATCAGTCACAGTAAGACAAGAATGAAAAATTGTATACACTCAAACTTTCATTTTTATTTATATATATTGACAAAAAAATAATAATATGATAGCCTCAATCATATGCAGTGATTAAAGTATTAAACAAATTAAATTAATTGAATTGTTTTTTTCTAAGAATGAAATTATACCTTCAACTAAAATATAAATTATTTAATATAAATACAAATTTTTAACTAAATTGTATCAAATTTTTTTAAGATGAATAATATGGATGAAGAAGCTTTTCGTTTTATAAATAATAGGCGAATTGAAAAGCTATTGCAGAAGTATCCCCTTAGGTATTCATACAAAATTTGAGCATTATGTAAAACAGTGGCAAGTTACCAAGTGGTATACCAATGATTCAAATTTAAATTCTCCTACGCCTTCATTTACACCCCCTATATCAAGTTCATTATTAGCGTCATCAGAACCATTACCAACGTTTTCTCTCGATGAAATTTTAAAAAGAAGCACACATGGGTCAATGATCATTAGTTACTATGAATCTAATAAAAACTTAAATGAAACATGCAGAAATCTCTTAGTTGATTTGATAATAGCCAGTTTGTTTGAAAAAAAAACATCCCATGTCTACTGTCTTGGCTAAACAGATTTCAGATATGATAGTTGGGAAATTTACTATAATTTTAAAGGGTCGTATAAAATTGGCACAGAAACAACATTTTTAAAGAAGACGATGTAAGTACTTAATATATTTATAGGAGGCTCACTTCCTTTCTTTCACTCA
>NC_042493.1:34998136-35001838 GCF_005508785.2 Acyrthosiphon pisum | reverse complement strand
TCGTGCGTGTGTAAGACAGAAACAACACCCGCGGTGTAGGGTCATCTATAAGGGTCGTATTACAATAGTTAAACTAAAGTTAAACCGCGGAATTCGACTGGTAAAATTTAAACTATGATTGTAAAACGGGCCCTAAGTGTCTAAGTCGGTTATAATAAACAAAGTATTTAGTATATAATAATTACTATTTAATTTATAGTTATTATTCAATATTAGATAGAACAATTTATAAAATATTTACTTCTGTCATATTACTATTTATTAGGTAAGACTTAATACTTAATAAAAACTTGAAAAATATCGTTCAGGTGTATAGCAGTTGATACAGGCAAAGTACAAAATATTTTCAAGAGTTCATGAATATTTGGATAAAACTCTTTATCACAAACATCTAAAGCATGTAACCCAGAGGTGAATACAATGTCACTAAAAATAAACCCATGCCCTATAGTAAATCTACAGTCTTTATAGTAATTTTGTTTTATTTACCGACTATTTATCGGGTTTATTATAAACACTCATGCATGAAAAATAATTCACAGAAAATTCAAAAATATAGTATACCATACCACCATAGAGGTATATTATGTTTTTATTTTCCGATATTTATGCCACGAACTAAATGGCGTATAGTATACAAAGCGGCAAAATTACCACGGCTAGAACATTTAGAAAACAGATATAAGTATATAACTACTTAAAACTTAAAAGTAGTTTCATATTGAGAAATACAGAAAATAAGTAAACTTAACTTTACAAAAAAAAGGGCAAGGGGGGGGGGTCTATCCTCTATATCACTCACCATAAATACGCCATTGCGTCGATGAACATAAAAATAACGGCAATCATTTCCATTTTTTAAACCAAATACTCAGTTTATTATACTCGTAACGAACAACCCTCGTGAGCGTTATGTGACAACTGTAATAAAAGTAAAACCAACAGTAATACAATATTTAAAGTAAAGATAATTAGAGATTATCAAGATTATTAACAGTTGAAAGAAATACCCTTCATATTATATAAAACCGAAGTAGATAACGCATAATATACAGTAATTTTATTGCAGTCCAATATCCGCGTACCGAACGTAGAACGACAAAACCGGTAGAGCGCATACCAAATTAGCACCAATTAATTTTCCATTTTTTTTATTCGATTTTATTCCTAGTTAATTTTTGGTCTTGCTTTTTTATTGTTGCATTTTTCAAACACTTTTATGCTTAAATTTTATTAATACATAGCACAGATGTAATATTATATTATATGTCCGTGATACATAGTTACCTATATTTGAAATTAGGATATCAAACAAAAGGGAAAATACAAACTAATTACACGTCCATGGATAATGTGATACTTATATCAATTTATCAATTAACAAATCAGAAGACACCTTAGATCATATACAATGGATAGAGCAACGACTATACCTCACGTGTAACGAGTATGTAGCCAACATATGAAGAGGGCATGTAGCTACTGCGCATGCGTGCATTTTTATTTTGGCTTTATCAGTTATTCCATTATCTACTATCTAGTATCTAATGTCTAGTATCTATGTCAAACTTAATTAAAATGAAACAAATTAAAAATGTAAAACATTAAACAACAGATTGTATAATATTATTTGATTAGGTTGGTTGTGATAAAACTGATAACAGTACTTTGCGCATGCGTAAAAGTGAGATGCCCTCTTGATATGTTGGCGACACATTTTATTGCTTATAGCTCTATCCATTGTATATGATCTAAGGAAGACACAATATTATAATTTTATTTACGATTAGCAGTGAATACTGAATAGTGGTGCATGTACATTTACAGATTGGCAAACTGAAGGCCAACGCGGCAAGGCCATAGTATGAATGACGCCAAGGTTAATTGGTAGATAAAAAAAAATCAGGTTGTGAAGGCACACCCGGCCACCACCCAAATGGCACCACTGTTTAATAAGTTTAATTTTTGTTTATTTAATTATTAACATTAATAGTTATCAGGGTTTGAACTTATATTACAGTAACTACACAGAAAATTGACAATACCTACTTGTAAGCAAAAGTGGGTATTAACTTGTTAAAAATTTAAAGTTAAGTTAAAAAATTAAAAAAAATTAACTTTTTAACTTAATTAGTTAATTATTTTTGTTTTAAACTGATTAACTTCTTCAGTTAAAATTTAATTGAATTAACTTAACTTGCCCACTTTTTAGGTAATGTCATTGGTTAAATATTAATACATTATACATAATACTGTAACTATAATGTATAATCAATAGTACTTAATACTTGAATATAGGGCTAACCATTAAAAAAAAAAAAACAGTTAATTATTATTAAATATTTTAAAACGTTTAACATACATTGTGTAATAATTTTTTTACAATTTGATTCCATAAAATAATTTTATTATTGATATTTAATTGCACTTTACGTGTTCACTATACTCTTAGAACATGGAGTTGATATTTCATGTTTATCCATGCTTAACAAAGAAATGATTAAAGAAATTGTACCTAAAGTCGGTGACAGAGCTAAGCTTCTAACACTAATCTTGGTGAATGGCAAAAAGTATTAGAATTAGCTAATAATAAAACTGAATACATGATAAGCATTTAAGATAGTTTTAAAAGTAATATTTGATAACTTTGTAAATAAACATAATTTGAAAATATTAAACAGGTAACTTAGGTATACTATAATTATATTTAATTGCATGTCACCCTCAATAATAGCCATTTAACTAAATTAATTTTTATAACATAATAATATTTGGTTTTCTAATATTTTTGTGTTTTTGATCACTGTTACTACAAAAGTTTAGCCCACCCACAAATAATATTCTAGATTTACCTATGCCCTTTAAATCTTAATTCTTAAGCACTTGCCTATTAGGTTATTGTAAGGTATTATATTTAATAATAATGATTGGGTCAATTTACATTATTAATTAATCTCCTTTATAAGTACTTAGTAAAACTATACTATAAAATCATATTTTAGGACTTGAATAACTATCAATTTTCTGGTAGGCCTCCTCTGTATTTGGGCAACGGGGCCCTTTTAAATCGTTTGGCGCAATTAGGGTTAGCGCTCCCGGAAAATCCCGGGAATGATCCCGAGAAGGAATATTCCCATTCCCGGAATTCCTGACAACACCGGGAACGGAAATTCCCGACAATTTTAAAAATTGGCAAAAATGAAAATTTTACGAGCAATTATTCTTGGTTACTATTGGCAACATATTTTGATATCTGTACTGATTCCGTCTCCCAATTCACAAAGTCACATGTTGCACTTCAGTATTTTATCACTGTTAAGACTTATGAAATCAAATTCAAAGCTCTTACAAATTACAATTAATAATTAATTTAAAAATAATAATGTATATTAATTTAAATTACAATAAAAATAAAAATTTCTTGCTATATCAATGTATTATATATTTATCGATTATCATAATATGGTCTGTACATTTTAATAGAAGTTTTTACGGTAATAAATAATACTTAGAATATTTGTAATTTAACTTCTAGTTGCATTGTAGAAGCAGTACATAATATATGTTTATGTTATGGTGAATGATGAAAATTGGTAAATACCTACTAGTAAAAAAAACGTTTTAGTTCTTCTGATAGCTCTGATAGAAATAATTCAACTAATAACGATAATTCAGATAGTGATAGTATTATAAAGGATCTAT
>NC_042493.1:34997759-34998036 GCF_005508785.2 Acyrthosiphon pisum | reverse complement strand
ACTGCAGAAATTCAAATGGTTCAGCTTCAGCTTCAGATAATGTAAATGATGTCCATATAACAGAAAATTATATAAACATGGAAGAGGAGGTTGATGGTACAGGTACAACAATTAACAAAAAATCATTTGTCTTGGTCAATTTCTTTGGGATATTTTTTCGACTAAAATCAGTTTTTAATATGTGTGTTTAATCAAAAGTATTCTGAAAACAGGATTAAAGTTAAGGTCTAAATCAGTTGGCGGATCTTAAAAACATTTTAAAGTTATGATGGAGATG
>NC_042493.1:34992426-34997709 GCF_005508785.2 Acyrthosiphon pisum | reverse complement strand
TTTTTTTGATAAAAAAAAGTGAATACAATTTGAAGAGAAGGGTTTAGACCAAATATTGCTGGTTCCTTAGTATAGTGATAGGGGGGGGGGGCAGAGTGATTAAGCCTAGGGGTGCCAAAACGCTAAATCCGCAACTTTATATTATTTGCGCATTGTTTGTTTAGCTCAGCGGCCGCGGCGGCGCGTACACTACGACGGCAGCGATTTCACGGTCATGACCTACTTTCTTCGCGGCGGCTCGATCGAATGTCAATCAAATCACTGTGTGACACCCGAATCGCGGCAACCCTCGTTTGCACTATTGAAGAGCGTTACCTCCACACGCAACCAGTTGTTAGTGCCCACGCGCAGTGCGTTGGCACCTTATGACGTGCTTATTGCGATGACGTCCCGCCGGTCGCAGGTCACCCGTATAACATCTTCTGACGGCGATTCGGGCGGCGGCTGCACAATAACGTATATTGTACTGGCGGGGCAATGGGTTAAATCACTGACGTTACCCTTTCTCACGCTGCGCCTTATTACCGCTCAATACGACGCGTTACGTTTTACATAATATTAAATTACTTGAAATATTCCGTTGATGTTCCGAAGTTTGAGAATGTTTTGGCGAGCATTTAATGTTTTGAAGTTGTTGACGATTAAAACGATCACAGCAACTAATAGTCGTATTCCACAGCTGCCACCAAAAATGTCGTGGACGGCGCACTTAGCGACTCCGAAAAAAATAAAATGAACGAGACGAAATTACTTTAGCTCAAAATTATATTCTTTATTTAATTGTAATAATGTTTTAATGAAATAAATACTCTGAAATGATCTGTAATGTAAATGCGTTACTCAGAGACTAACTGCTACGTGTGCAAATCCCCGCATACGATGTGGTCGTCCGTTAAAAAGGGTTTATTCAGCAGATTTGTAGATTTGCAGATTCCCTGGACCAGTCGTATGGAGAAGGGAGTCCTACTCGCCTGTTGTCACACGCGTATCAGTTTACAATTATAATATGTTTAATTATTTTACAGATAAATACAATAAAACTACAACATATTATATAGAATAATATTGTAACTAACGTATTCAGTGGTTTTTAACAGATTTCTATTTTCTTTCAGGATTTTTGTTCAAGGGGGGGGGGGGGCTTACAAAATATGTTCCTACTTCCCATTATATAATATGTAGTTCACTTTTTTTGCCTAAACACAAATACACAATATTACTACTTATAGTTATTTTGACTTTTATCGTTTCGTGACCTTGGCAGTTGACACTCGACGACAGTAATAAATAATAATATCGTCACAACTCACAATCAATAAAAGCGGCGAGACGGCCTATGACCGCAGTATATAAATCTAAATAATTTTCAATGAAATAATAGTTCAAGGATTACCACAAGACACAACACAAAGTATAAACCTCACCTACATCTGTATGACTGTATCGAATACGAAAATCGAATTAGAAAAAAAAACATTTTAATATATTATATTTGTGACAAAAGTACAAAACAATAATATACTATAAAAAAAAATATTTATAATAGTATTATATAATCTGATATAGAAATAATTCTGGCCTTTCAGGTGCGCCACTGATAAAACCATATAATATATATATGTTTATATAAAATGAATGCATGGTGAGTGCACCGTGCCATATATATTATTATTTTGTTAAAATTATTACACAGTTAAACATTTCCGACGACCACTGACCATCTTACGAAAATGTACCCATATATTCACGAAATTGATAAATTTAGTATCCATTTTATGAGCATAAAAACGTTTTCATAACGTATGGATCGAACTTCATTAAATGGATACATATTTCGAACTACCTTTCATGAAAAACTTAACTATAAGGATGCTACAAATTGACTCTATACACTACATTACTATACATTGATATATCTCAAACAGTAAACAACCCACGGGAAATTAGTAAAAACTTTTAAAATTTTAAGGTTATAAAAATTAAAAGATATTATTTCTAAAGATTCCTATTTTCTTAACAATTTATCTTATAACAAAAATAATAACAATTGTGTAACATATTACATTTATTATAAATTATATTTTGCCATAGGACAGAAATATTAAATAATTGTCTACCAAAAAATGGGCTGCCTTTCAGACATTGTTATTTTTGAGAGGACGTCACACCCGCATGTGTTGTCTCCGTCTTACAAATGTACAACCATTGATTAATTATTAAATATTAAATATTAAATATTGTATATTTAATCAATGGTACAACATAGCAAAAACTGTTTTACGCGGGACAACTTTTATCTTTCAGTGTTTGCAGTAGTGGCTCCAAAATTGCTAAACATATAGGCTAGAAAATTGTCTATGCAACAGCCAGTCCCTAAAATATCCAAATTTTCGTACTACAGACATTATCCAAAATTGGTCAAATCTAAATTATTTCTAGATAAACACTTAAAACACTAGTATACTATAATATAACATCGTTCACTACTAAGTTGATAATAATAAAAATAGCTTCTCTCAATAAAAGTGAATAGTTTGTAATAATAACTATAATAAGAGTATAAGGCGTAACAACACAAAATATTATTTACTGTGTGTCTGTGTAGAATGTAGATAATAATTAAAATGTAGTTTGGCAAAAAACCATTAAAATATAAAAAAAATGTGAAGTTATAAAATTATACATAATATTATTATAAAAGTTTAATTAGAATAACACACTTTTAAATTTCGTACTACAAAAATTGTGTCGTAGTACACACAATTTTAGGGACTGGCTACAGCGTGCCTATATTTTAGATAACATGAATACAATAAAAGTTATTTGCTCCTAAACATATTGTTTTTTTGTTTTTTTTTTTTAATTTGCTTATAAAAAATTATTGGATAGTGATATAAAAAAAAAGTACGCTGTTGCACAGATAAAGTTCTTCTTTACGTGTTGTGTAAATTTGGTAGTTCTACAACAAATATGGTGCGAGAAAAGTTGTCCCGCGCGAAACATTTTTGCAATGTTGTACATTTGTAAGACGGAGATAACACAGTCGGGTGTGACGTCCTCTTAAGTATTTCCGTATTACAGGTTTACAGTACTACACTACTGACTACTACTACCATTGATTATAAATATACTATATTAAATATTTAAATAAATACTAGTATTTATAATCAATGCTACTGTAGAAGTTTTTGGAGCCTTATAAGATAATTACCATAATTAAAAATAATAAAAACATGTTGTATTTTATTTTATATAGTAAAATAGTTTTTATTAAAAATAATAACATATTCATAATAATACATGCATGAATGTTAGGTAGTATTCTTTGTTTAGTTAAAAATAACGTTTAACTGTTTAAGAGGATCTAGCCCACGCGCAACATAGAGAAAACGCGTGTTGCGCGTGGACCAGAGAAAGAATACAAATAGTGTATCTATTATTACATATAATATTACTCACAACCACATGAAAATTATTAAGCAAATATTTTTTTTAAGCAAATTATTACAGTTTCTACATTGTTTATATTTAATTACAAATATATACGTCTTATAGTATAGGCAAGGTGTATTAAATACACCTTGAGTATGATATACATGTACAATAATATTATATACAGGGTGTATTTTATGTCATTGTACACAGGGTTTTTTAACGATTATGGATCGATGACATAGAATTTCGTTAAAACAAAAAAAGACGTGTTTTTCTATGTCTTTATGTTCAAAGTTTAAAATATACATATAGATAGTAGATACTATGTATACAATTTAACTTATTTTTTAATACTTATTTATATTATAATTTTTAAACAATAACAATAATATTTTGTTTTATATTACCTATATATTATAGGTATATCCAAAAAATAAAATATTATGTTTCCTAACAAATATTTTGATAATAATGTAAATATTAATAATAATTATTATAATTATTAGAAGTCGTTTTAATTTATAAGTTTTTTTAAAGTTTCACAATATTTAAAAGATTATAAAATAAAAAATAAAAACATTTTGAATGATCGATATGTCAAATAATACAAATAATCAAATCATCAAACAAATAGTTAGGTACCTAATCTTTTCAAAGAACCATTAAAATATGTTGTTTGAAATCGTGATTTAAAACAAAATAATATTATTGTTAATTTTTGAAAATTATTAATAATATACTTTTAATTATTGACCCATTGTATATAAGTATATAATATATTTGTAGGTAATTAAATATTTATAGTGTGATAATTATTAATTACATTAATTAACTTGTCAATTTCATGTGATGGTCGTCAGTAATATTGTAGTCTGGGGGTTGTATTTCCTAGGGTTGGGGATCTTTTTCCGGGATTGTTTGTCAGGGGTTTTTTCCGGGGATTTTTATTTCCACAATTCACTGTATCTATATTGTAAATCAGTGCATATACTATAAAATTATGTGTAATAATCTTACCAATATACTGACATAATATATTGTTTACTTAAAACAAATACAGACATACAGCTAATGGTATTTATCATATTTATCATAGGCAATATAAAATAATTATAAAATTTAAATAAAAATTAGATAATAAAAAATAAAAAATACGTACAGTGGAATTTTTAAAGGTTTATTAATATTTTAAGAAACAACTGAATAATTTATTTTGAGGTGGCTATTACAAGTATTGGGGGGCTAAGCCCCTCCAGCCCCCCCTCAGAGCTGTAGCTAGGGCTTGGCGAGACTGGCCCAGGCCAGGGGCGCAACGAAAAAGGGGCGCAAAATCCAAAATAAAATATACCGTATATATATATATGGTATTATTGGTATTCTAATTAATTTACATTTTACTAGAATATGCATAAAATAGTTTTACTACTATAAAGTATAAATACACTATAGTGACCATATACTATTTTATAGTGTTATTATTGTGTATTAATGTATTATACAAATATTACAATTATTATTTACAAGTGTTTATAATAATATGTCGTTATAATATTACGTAATATTACGCCGGTCCCCGAGTGATATTTTAAGAACAGTTAATAGCCGGTAATATTGTGTTTTTATTTGTGTTGATAATTATATTTTATACTGCTGCTTATACCACCATCTCAGCACGCACGTCGATTATCAACATAGAAGTTTTGAAAATCGATTATTATTATTAAATATTAGCTTCATGTTAAAGTTAAAATTAGGATTCTAAATTTATTTTATTTTAAAGACTCCCGTCAATCGTCATATTTATAGGGATACTCCTATTTCAATATTTAGTCATTTTATATTAGTCCG
>NC_042493.1:34986298-34992376 GCF_005508785.2 Acyrthosiphon pisum | reverse complement strand
TGAAATTGCACTCAGGATATTTTTTAACTATACCGGTCACAACTGCAACGTGTGAAAGAAGTTTTAGCAAACTTAAAATTATTAAGAACTATCTGAGGTCTACAATGTCACAGGACAGATTGACAAATATGGGTATAATATCAATTGAACGTGAATTGGCTTCAAAAATCAACTTTGAAGATATTATAGACGAATTTGCTACAAAAAAAGCACGAAAAGTGAAATTTTAAAATGTAAAAAAATTATTTTTTTAAAATTATTATATAAGGATATAATACATTTGGCAGTGTTCAATATTTTTTTTTTTTATATCATAATTATTACTAATAAAAATAAAATAACGAATGTAGAAGTCTTTTATATATGTGTGTAAGTGAGGGGAGGGGGGGAGGGTTAAAAATTTTTTACAAGGGCGGAAATATGATAAATGGCCAGGAGCGCTAATGAACATTGCTACGGCTCTGCCCCCCCTAGTTGAGCTTATGTCCACAATACATTGCGTTTACCGCACTATCGATTTAAAAATACCTGTGTGTGTCAGTACGCACGCCAGAATTGAATACGTAAATGGTAGCGGTGGAAATGGTTTAAACTTTGAATTATTAATTGAATCTTGTGGTTTCCGGGCCCCTCACAAGATTAAATTAGTAAGAGGCCCCCGCAAAATAAGTACATTTTGCAGTAAGTTTGTCAATCTTATATTATGAGCCCTGGGGCCCCCACAACCCTAAATCCGGCTCTGGTTGTTACCGTATAATATGGTATAAGGTATACCATATTTAGTCTGGGTAAATACTGGGTATAATAAATAATAACAATATAAAACATCCATGGATATAGTCTGCAAACTGACAAACCGTCTCCGCTCAGAATCGTTTTTCTTATACTATGATAATATTATATCATTGCATTCAAGTTTAATATAATCCATTATACATAGATCACTTGTAACCTACTGTACAGCAGAGCCACATCTACTTACCCGCTTTTTGAATTTGTTTTTTTTTACATATTATTATTTAATAATTAAAAACTCAAATTGTATATCATCTTATAAATATGGTATATTTATTTAATAAAGAATAATTTGGCGGTGCGTGGGGCTTTGTCCCCCGCGGCTCTGTTTTCTGAAAATGATCTGGACCCTCCCAATGACAAATTCCTAAATACGCCAATGAGGTAAGCTTTACGCCGGGTAGCATGAACAATTGATTAATTTAATGGTTCAATAAAATTTAATAGACCAATCACGGGACACTAATTCATGCAACACGGAATTAGTGTTTTAAGATAATGTGTTCGGTATCACTAAAAAATTCTAAAATGTAGGTACTTATATAGTTAGCAACACGTATATCATCAGTAAAACCATTACGCAGCTCCGTTCATAATCTAAAATAATAAAAATATAAATCGTTTTAAATATTATAAGATAATAATTATATTATTATTTATATAATTATATAATTACTTGTATTATTAGACAATCGCACATTCGATGCTTATGATGGCTTATTGTTTGATTTGTTCATGACACAATAGTATGCATCCGATGGGCGACTAGCGACAATAAATAATAATAGAAGCTTATAAGAATAAACATTTTACCGTCGACTATAAATCTATAAATATTTCAACCCAATGATTTTACCAGTTCTCCGCATAAGTGCATAACTACTACTACCCATTAGCTGTTTGGTTAGGTTAGGTAATAGGTTACCTGTTTGGTTAGCTGTCCTCATAATTAGTATAAAAATGTAAGAATATATTGTTATTTTTCAAGTAACGTTTTTGAAAAGAAAAAATGTAGAAATTGTTAATATAGGTACATCATCTTTGCTATAACCTATAACTTAACTGTATGACATTTTTAAATATTTATATTATAAAACACTAAACAAAATAAGAAGGTACCTACCAAGGAAAATATTTTTGTGATTTTTTAGTTGTAAGTATAGTGATAGACGATAGTGTAGGTACCTATTAAAATACTAGTGTTTGTGAGTGCTGATTTAATTTTGAATAGTTAATTTTTATTATTATAATTTATAATTGAGTAAACTATCATAGATTATAGTACTATAAAAATAAATAAAAAATAGATTATAATATAACTATAACAGATTTATTATATAAGTGTTAGGCTTATGAAAAAATAAACATTGTGTGAAAATGTCAAGTATCTACGGTTATTCGTTTTTGAATTACAAAAAAATAAGATAATCGTTCGATTAGAATTCGTTGGTATACAGCATTACAGCTGCAAATCCAATGTCAAAAAATTTTAACTTCAAAGGTTCATAAAAAGTTGGTTTGACTTTCGGTAGACTTTTTTTTTTTTTGTTAAAGGTAGGAACACGTATAAGGAATCTTGTGTTATACAGTAGATTCCGTTTAATAGAGACACCGGTTAATAAGGACAACCGCTTAATCGGGACAATTCTACAATTACGAAAACAAATGTATACCTGTAATGTAAAATTACGCCGCTTATCTGGGCCATGAATCCGGATAATTGGGACATTTTTATCAAGTATAATAGTAAATATTAATAAATCAATGATCTGACAATCGCGACTGACTCGCGTAATACTACAGGGGGCATAGAAATCTATGGAAACATTGAGATTATTTTTTCTTCAACAAGGAAATGAGGGAACCCTGATAAGTACTTTGGATACTTGTTCGGACTACATTCGTCAACAAACAATAATAAGTAAAAAACAAAGTAATATTGATAATTTTTTTTAAATTAGATAAAATAATAAAAAAATAAAATATAATATATACATATTAATATGTACTTTTATAAATATTTAGGCTATAATACATATACTATGTTTTTCTTTTTGCATAGTTAAATAATTTCTATAATTGTGTTATTCTAATAATAAAAACATAAAAAATCAGTTTTTCTATAAATTTATATGTTTTTTTTTTCATTTCGGATTATTGGGACAACCGCTTTATTGGGACAAAATAACATGCAACCCATGTGTCCCAATAAAGCGGAATCGACTGTATTTACAAATCTTAGATATAATTATATAAACAGAAAATTGTTTATGAATTTCTAACTCAAGTAGTTTCAAAATGTTTATGATTTTATTCGAATACTTCAGATGCCAATAAATGTTTTAATAAACAAATATAGATATACTTTTGAAAATAAAAACTAAATGTACCTACCTATACAAATCTTTATGATTTTCTGGTGGTGCAAGTGTTACATTTGCATTTTGTTATGTTTTTTTCGCTTACACAATTATAATTTATAATTTTATTATAATATTTATAATCAATGATAATAGGTACATTTAGTAATACTACGATAATCACATATACCATTGTGATAGTACCATACGGCAATAAATTAATAATAATGAAATAAAACAATAATATTGTTTAAATTATTTAAATTTAAGTAAATAATTTTTTTTAAAAAAACGTAAAAATTATTATGTTTGGCGACTTGGGAATAAAATCCTTAAATTGCCGACTAGGAAATTTTTTTAGCTCACTTTTTAATGTTTTTAAGGTCATTACCTTCCGAGCCTTAGTTATAACATAGATTAAACATACATGTATGTTTAATCTATGGTTATGATGCTTGAACTGCACAAATTCTTTTTTTGCACTTCACACTCACAGTTGTTTATATTTAAATATAATATTATCATCTCCGTCGCTATCGTGGGACTACCTATATATGTTACGTACATAACTTAGGTGTCATTGTCCCGTGTTTGAAACAAATCATATTATTATGCAATATGACACTTATTCAGTGTCAATTTTTTGTTGCTGGATTTTTCTTATTATTGTTATTTATTATTATAGGTACCTATTATTATTTTATTAACAGTGTATATAATACAACACAAGAATGTGGCTGAAGTACCTATATTCAGCTGACTTAGTGGCGTAAGATATTATTATTAGATATAGGTGCTGATTTGAAGTGTAATTCCGTTATATATGATATTATACGTATGTGTAGTACAGTAAGTTAACGACCTAGATAATTAAGATCATAAAACTTCCAAGACGACTTTCTTGTAATAAATGGGAGTGGATATCAAAACTTAATAATAAGTCACAATTGACCATAATAGATGCGAACAAGCATATGGATTTGTCAAAATAATCACTTTAAACCCATGGCTAGAACATATATTATGTACACACGCAGAAAAATAAATAATGGGTTATATTTATGTGGTTATTGAAAACTCGTAATTATATATTATCTAAAACAAATCCGTATAATAGTCTAATCTAATTGATCATTTGTTTTCATATTCATCTGAAAAAAAAAGATAAGAAATCGTATCGGTATCACGAATTAACGACTAAAGCCCACATTCAACTGCATAGTTGTTCAATATTTTAATCTTAAACTTTAAAATAGGTCTAAAAAAAGACAATTTCAAGATTTTTTTTTAAAACAATTATATATCATTATTTGAAATAAAAAAAAATCCGGAGTTCAATGTGGGCTGTAGAATATAATATTATAATACATATCTATCGTTCCATCCCTTCCTTTATTGGTATTTGACAGTAAATTTGTGAAAAGTATTACAATTGAGGTTGCAACTAAAACATAAAATATAATTTTCAAACTTTATAATGAATTGCCGAAAATTTGTTAAAGTGGCACCGGGTCCAAATTCAATTGAAATAGAGTTCATCGCTGCCTTTTCAAAATCAGTTGTATCTAATATAAACAATCACTACCTAAACGATATAATATACGAGTGACAATAAAGATAAACACGTCATGTTACTTTTATATTGGTAAAAAAAAAAAAAAAAAATTAATGATTAATTAGGTACATGCTTCCAAATGTAGTTGCCACAAATTTACAAGCGTCTACTCGTATAATGTATTATGTAATTTGTCTAATTTGTCATATCTCATAACTCGTAATAATAATAATAATAATTAAGTAATAATTAATATCTATATAAATTATTTGGCGTAAAAAGTAACACATATTATAATATACTGACAAGATAATATATCGTTACACTGCACACTTCAAAAATATTAACAATTAAGCAAAGAACCGTGATGCTTATGTATAAAGAAAATTCTAAAAGAAATGCATATCACATACATATATATTATAATATATAAATATAAATAATAATATAATATCATAAATCAATAATTTTGGGTGTCGTGACAGAGAAGGTTTTTCGTATAATAATAATTGTGGTCTACGTCTGCGGTCTACGTTTGTCTTATAAATAAATCTATATTAAATATTTAGTTATTATACCAATGCCAAAAAATACAAAACCTACGTTTGTATGTATCTTGAAAACTACGCCAATTTTTGTGGGGCCTTTGATCATATAATATTGTCCTACTTTACTTCAATAGCAGCATATCTGATTTATACCGGACCACCGAACGATTTTTTTCGATTATAACGACCTTGTTTATATTAAGATATTTATAATTTATATTATCTAATAACTTTTGGTGAGACTTTAATTAAACTAGTATAAAAGTAAAATTATGATACGTTAAGGTGCCTCTTAGCAAGGACAGATCCAGGGGAAGGGGGCAGACATATTTTTTATAAATATAATATTACAATATATTAAATAACAAAATTTTTTTTCACATTGTCGCTTTACATATTAAGTAATTAATAATTTATTTATCACATTAATTACCTATGCCTACTATTATGACAACATTGAATAAATATCTATAAGAAAGTCAAATTAAATTTTTATGATCGTTTGAAATTCAAATTTTTACAACATTGGATATTCACTCGATTTCTCATGTAGCGATTTCCTTATTTTGTTGTAATTAAAAACGAATAACTGCAGATACATGAAAATTTTACTGAATGTTTATATTATCATTTCCTATACACTATACAATTTAGAAAATATTTTGACTCTTTTTGAGCTGTGTACGAACATTTTCAGTTTTCAATTTTTTTAGTTTTTTTTTTCTATAGATATCAATTAAGTTTTATCTGTTGGGCCTACACGTGTAAGAATTTAATACAAAGCTCCTGATATATTGTTACAATATCAGCTGAAAAATAT
>NC_042493.1:34984869-34985724 GCF_005508785.2 Acyrthosiphon pisum | reverse complement strand
TTACCAAAAAATCTAAAAAATACATTTACACAGTTTATTTTTATAGTCATTTTAAGTACAAATTTGGACGAAATTACATATTAAAAACCTAGAATAACTATTTTAGTTATTTTGTTGTAGTTGTATAATATTATTCTTGGGTATACTTGAAACTTCTAAAGTATACTATTATATATCTAAGATAGTATCACGGTTTGTTGTTGATGTATAACGCGTTATAAGTACCTAATTGATATTATGATATGATTAATTTGGAATTTATTATAGGTACCTATTATAGGTCAATTTTTTTTAAATACTATAGACTTTAATATAATATTATGTCTTATACCTAGACTGACATATCGTCTCCGCTCAGAATCGTTTTTCTTATACAATGATGATATTATATCATTGAATTCAAATTTAATACCATCCATTATACAGTGACCCACTTGTAACCTACTGTACAGCAGAGCGAAATCCACTTACCCACCTTTTTTTTTTTTTTGTTTATTTTGAAAAATGAAAAAATACACCAACTATAGGTAGTTACAATACATTATTTTTATACCAACCATTTTATACGGTTAAATTGTTTTGAGTGTTATGTATACAATTATAACGATCGCTATACGTGCGATTATCAAAAAATATTTAACATAATTCTTAATAATTTCGTGCGTAAATAAGGATATACCACGATAGAAATTATTCATATAAAATAAGATTACACTATAACTAGCATACACGCAGTGCTCAAAACATAATATAGAAAAGTGGATTGTAGATTAGATATAATTATATAAAAACTTCGCCGAGTAACCTCGTGACGAGAAAAAGGTCTGCCTACTAAGCCCTTAACCCAACCCGACA
>NC_042493.1:34964512-34980159 GCF_005508785.2 Acyrthosiphon pisum | reverse complement strand
TCGTCTCCGCTCAGAATCGGTTTTTTTTTATACAATGATATTATATCATTGAATCAAATTTAATACCATCCATTATACAGTGACCCATTATTATTACATTATTGTAACCTACTGTACAGCAGAGCGAAATTCACTTACCCACCTTTTTTTTTTTTTGTTTATTTTGAAAAATGAAAAAATACACCAACTCTGTTGGTTGACATTACTATATTACCTATATTATATATAGTTACAAATATTTTAAAATTAACTATAGGTAGTATTTTTATACCAACCATTTTATACGGTTAAATTGTTTTGAGTGTTATGTATACAATTATAACGATCGCTATACGTGCGATTATCAAAAAATATTTAACATAATTCTTAATAATTTCGTGCGTAAATAAGGATATACCACGATAGAAATTATTCATATAAAATAAGATTACACTATAACTAGCATACACGCAGTGCTCAAAACATAATATAGAAAAGTGGATTGTGGATTAGATATAATTATATAAAAACTTCGCTGAGTAACCTCGTGACGAGAAAAAGGTCTGCCTACTAAGCCCTTAACCCAACCCGACAGGAAGTCACAACAAAACCTAACATAAAGTATAAATCAGAAATAATTTTAAAAACGTATAAAAGTTATAAAAATGACTTGGAAGTTAGCATTGGCTTTTTAAAAGGAATATAGTGCATAATAAATTGTACATGATTTTAAAATTCCAATATTTTTCAGTAGGTCAATTATCTATATATCTATATCATAAATTCATAATTATAACTACAGAGTCCAATCTTATAAACATGGTAGGCATTGTTAAGAACCACTGCTAATCATGTAATACTGTAGTAATGTAATGCTATAATATGTATAATGTATAGTATACCTATATATTAAGCGTTATTTATTATAATATATAATATTTATTATGCGCAATAACTCCATGAACTAATCGCCCAGCGAGGACGGGAATGTGCTGACACAACCCGCCTTTTGGTCTGTATACAGACGTCAGACAGAACCCGTGTCCTCCGCTAAACAAGCAGAACCGGGTTGACTGTCATCAATAAATTAGATAGTACTGTTCTAAAACGTTATCAACATTCGAGTGCCGAAATTAAGTAGGTAGGTACGAGCTCAACAGTATTAATCCAAGTATTAATAATCATCAGATAGAATTATTTTGTATTAAATTTATTTAAGTTGATATTAATAAAATAATGTATTGATGTACAACCTTCACATAATTGTTTTGGTAAAAAATATATGCTTTTTGGCGATTAAATAGATACAAAATTAAAATAAATATAATAATATAAGATATTAATCGATCAGATAAATATAGGGATAAATATTGTGCAGATGGGAACTCGCAAGCAGATTGGTGGGATGGCTTAAAAGTAACAACCAAAAATGTTCAAGTACTTATAAGTCCAATTTTTATGTACATACATGTATGTATATGCGATGAGAAATATCATAAAATATAATATTTTCCATTTGTCCCCCGATCCACCGCTTATCCCACTACTGCTCATACTACGGCAACATTCACTCTGAATCATGATATCATATTATTAAAATTAAAGTACATTATTACTAATATCTAGTCACGTAACATTGTAACAATGATTTATACAAATAATAAGGTATCAACAAAAATGTATTGATATCCTAATAAAAACACTCCGCCAAACTCCGTGTAAAAAAAAACGCTAAGTAGGTATAAAAAACCGGCCAAGTGCGAGTCGGACTCGCGCACAAAGGGTTCCGTATCATCATCATCTATACATATGTCGGCAACACTGCTTATATTATATATTCTAGGATTTTTAGTATTTGTTGTTATAGAGGCAATAGAAATACATAATCTGTGAAAATTTCAACTTTCTAACTTTCATGGTTCATGAGATACAGTCTGGTGACAGACGGACGGACGGACAGACAGCGGAGCCTTAGTAATAGGGTCCCGTTTTACCGTACGATACCCTAAAAAACGGCTCTGATAGTTTTTATATCAATTTATAGCTAAGTCTTTGAACTATAGATATAATTTATGTTAAAATAGTCTGCTAAATAATATTGAACTTAGCTTGGTGACTTGAGTTAAAAATTTCAAAATACTATTGCATAACGAGTACATATATAGTCGCTATAGGTACTATCTTTGAAAAAGGTATAGACTATAGAGTATTATTAACCAAGTCTTTTAAAGTCGCCAAGGTAAGTTAAATTATTTAGCAGACTATTTTAACATAAAATACGACAGAGCTTTTTCTAAAATTTGGTTGGTGCGCCATAGCGCATTACGTGCGACGTGAATCATTCACAGAGGCGGCGCACGGTGGCCTGAAACGTAAATTTATACGGCAAAAACCTTAAATTTTAAATTTAACTTTTTTCTAGTTTTTTTAATTACGATGTTTAAATATGCATCCCAAGCAAAAAATTCTAAGTTCCTATATACAAGTTAACGTGACTTACAGAGTTGCCCGTATATTGTTTTTATAGTAAAATCGTTTTTTTATCGAAATATTTTAATATTTAAATATGTACTTTTATTTTATTTTTAACTTTTAATACAAATAATTTGAAGTTTAAATACCTAAAAATAATTAACAAGTATAGATCCAATTTTTATTTTTTATTTAATTTCTTCATGCACCTTTTATAAAATAAAAGTTTCAATTTTTTTAATGTTTTTTTCACTTTGACAAACTGTTTATAAAAATTACTCATCATTACCATATATTCAATGCACATAGCACGTAAAGAAAGTTCCCATCTATTTAAAAATATAATTTTGGTTTGCATCTGGTTATGGATATAATTTACAGAAATTAGTTACTTCAAACAAAACTTAGTTATCATAATAGTAATTTATTAACTTTACACCAGAATTCAGTTTACTTTTTAGTCCCTTAATTCCATATCTGCAAAATAATTGGTTTAGATTATAATCTTTGGAGGGCTGAGGTAATACTAATAGTCATAGGATTTTACATATTCCGAAAAATTGTAAAAAAAATCTTTTTAGAGTATATTTCTTATTGAAGAGATGAAACTAGAAGCATATGAAGCAAATCTTCAATAGTATTTAGTCTAGAGTTTTTCCTAGTGTGGTGTTCCCTTACATTCTTGTAGTCTTTATTCCTCGCTTCTTGTGCTTCTTAGGAAAAGTTTTCCTTATCATGATGAATTTATAAAAACTTTAATAAGCTAAGTTATATTAAATATAATAATTTACTAGGTATAGGAAGTATGCAAATCGAATAACATCAACCCTATGTATCAGTTAGTATATAATTAATTTAGGGGCTTTGCCGTGTAAATTTACGTTTTAGACCAATGTGCGGCGGTGTGGGGTTTGTATACCATCGACCGAATAACAGTGCAGTCAAATACTCATATTGACTGTTGACTATTTAATGTCCATTTAGTAGTCCAAAACTCCAAAGTAAACAGTTACTTTATCTAAAAATAAGATTTACAAATAAATCGGTTATTTTGAATTTTTCCAAAAACAATTTAATAGGTACAAAATATATACAATTTCTAATTTAAAATTGTCAGTTTATATATATATATATAAAATGTCATGATCTAGATACCTACCTACCTACTTTACTTGTAGCACATAAATGTTATATATATAATTAAAAAAAATTTAAATTATTGATTAGAACAAAAGTTATTTCATTTGTCAGGTTTTGCTGTTACATGTAAATAATATATTATTATGTTATACCTAACTTATAAAGTATGATGTGATTTAAACATTATTTTTATATTAAATTATAATATATAATTCTAATTAAATTTAAAAATCATTTAATTAATTCAACAAAAAACTCAAAAGATAATTTGATTAATTTCAATATCACATTTGGGAAATATACGAGTATTTATATTATATTGATACAATTATAACTGATAGGTACCTAGTAACCCATGATTCCTTCCTATGTGGAATCTAAGACCTAAGTTACCTACTTAGATATACCAAATTATACACGTTTAATATAATTGGTTATGAGTTTATGACTTCAGACTAATTTATATTATATAATTCATATACATCCTACACCTATATAATATTATAATTTATAATAGTACAAAAAGGCCATGTTTCCGCTTTTCCCAGATAGCATTTTGTAATGATAATATTATAATCATGAATAATATTATTATAATGTTATAATAATATTTTTAGTCAAACATTTGCTGTCTGGGTCAATGTTCTATCATATAAAGTGATCTATAGGGCTATAATAGTGCAATAGGAACCTAGTTGTAAAAGGTAAGTGTCATAATGTAGTTACTCATAAGTGACTTACATAGAAATAATATACGGGCCACTTAAATGATATTTCAAGTAATTTTATTTTATAATTTACAAATAAAAACCATATCGTTAAAAAGATAATAAAAATGTGAAAACCACGATAGAAACAAAATTTAAAAAAAATTTATTGTTTCTGTCATTCTGTCTCTGACATAAAATTGAAAATAAATAAACTGCACCTTTACGCATTAAATGAAATTACAACAAAAAATATAATTAGAAATGTAAAAATATTCATTGAAAAACAAATCTTAATAAAAATTACAAAAAATATCCTATATTATAAAATTATTTCATGAACATGACGTTAGGAACAAAAATAAATACATTTTTAACTAAACATACACAATTAAATTTTAAACCGGGTGATTCTTTTATCATTGAACACTCAATATTTTAAAAAATATTAAATGTTTTTGAAATAAAATAAATTTTAACTATGACAACATACAGTTTTATTTTCAGATTCCAATATGATTATATTAAAATAATATTAAAATTTTCTAATTTTTATTTTATTTTAGGACGAGTAGATTATGAGTTATGAGTTACAAGTATTTTAAGTTTAGAAAAGCAGACTGGAGTAGAAATAGGTTACTTCACAAAATTTTTGTCCAATACACCGCTCATCTCAACTTTAAAACTTTTTATCCACTAACGATTGGTTCATAATAAAATAATCACCTAATGTATGGTTATCAAAGGTAAAAATTGAATTACAGTATTAACAGAATGACTGCGGATTTTATTATACATCCATATTTAAACATATATTTTAACTAATTTATAATTTGTAATAATATATAATTTATCATAATTGTCTTTATATCAATAAATAATCTATAAACATTTAAAAATAAAATTATTTCAAAGTAGTGTATTTGTATACATTTAACTAAGCAATACAACTACCTATAGTAAATTTGTTTATTAGAAATTATTTAAAGTACATAATAATTAATTAAAAATTTAAAAGTTAAAAGAAATCAAATTTGACTATTGTTCTGTTATGAATGTTTATGATACTTATAATTTATAATACCTAATTTTTGGCAGTTTTTCTTTTCATAATTCAACTCTAAATAGATTAATTAAAATACAGGGTGTAACAGATAGAACTGACTTTTGCAATAACATTTGTTTTAATCAATATTTTAAAATTTTTTTTTGGTATATAATTTATAGCCACTTGCGCTACACCAATTCAAAATAGCCAATTTGTGAATCTAATTATAAGAACTATTTGGATGGTAAAAACATTTTATCTAAATCAAGTAGTTTATTTTTTATAATTTTTTTAAAATATCAGGATTTTTTTGATTAAACTAATTTGGAACGCTATAACTTTTTTAAAAATATTTTTTTTTGGAAATTTGCTAACTTGGGTATATTTCTAAAACTATTTACTAATCCTATAATTTTATCAATTTTTGTCATAAGTTTAAGTAGCATACATTTCTTTTTTCTTGGTCAGTTCTTTCTGTTTCACTCTGTATATAGAAGTACTTAATATTGTTATCACATTTTCCCATTTCTAATGGCTCAAAGATAAAATTGTTTATAACTCAGTGGAGCATTTGACTTAGTTTTAAGGTGTGGGGGAAATTAAAAACCTTCTACCACAGAGCATTAACTTTATTTATGTGTATTTTGAAATTTTATTTTTTATAAAGCTGTATAGCTTCAGATAGCAGGGATAATTATTTACCCGAATTATACAACTACAAATCCCCGAATCTCATCTACTCAATTGAATAATTTTCAATGCATGATTACATTTTAAATATATATCGCAACTAATTAAGTTAAATTATAAATGTATTACTCATTAAGTCAAATTAAATTAAATTATAAATATTTTTAACAAAATATATTAATTGATTACATTTTATTTGAGATGTGTGGGAACCTGTTGGCATTTATAGGTATTCCATAACATTAATGTCTGTTACAATACATTTATTGAGCTGAATATTAGGGCTAAGAACCGCACTTCCTAAAATAAACAAAAATTGAGAAATATACATAACTATTAAATTAAATAATATACTTTAACTAAATGGAGATTCTTAAAAAAAATTTTAGTACCAATGGTCAGACTCTTTAGAGACTGACCATCATGTAATTATACAATATCTGTTCAAACACATTAACCTGAATTTGGACTTTATTTTGTAGTCTAAAAATATAATAGGTATACAGTTAAAATTATTGTTACATTACCTATCACTTGTATTTTATTTAAATCATTTATTAACATTTTATTGTGTATCCAGCCCAAAAACATATTTATGTTAAAAAAACTGTAATAAGTAATTTAAATAAGAACCAGCTTATCTTCAAAAATAAAAATATAACAAAAAGTAGAAAAATAATCATATTCCTCTTTAGTATGTATTTTATTAAAATCGACCATATAAAATATTTTATTAGATACAAACTGTGAACAATAAATCCTTTTCTAACATTTATGAATTACTTAGATAAACATTTACATAATAGAGACAATTTGTTCCATTACAAGTATGTTGCATGCTTCAGTATACTTTGATATTTGAATCAAACATTTTTTTTTAGAATTTTCAATCAACGGTTTTTATTGGTTTGGAAGCTTAGTACAAGGTTATGTTGTACTCTACATTGACACCTTAAAATAAACAGATTCTTAGATTATAATGGATTATATAATAATTTATAACATTACAAATCATCATTATATAATATGTGCAAATTATTATGGCATAATTTTTTTTAACATTGTGACATTAAATTTATAATAACGTACATATACGCCATCCTATTGTTAATATTGGAAGCTACTAATAGCTGTCAGCCGCTAGGTTGGCTGTATCTGTTTACATTGCACTTAATGCAAATGGATATAACAAACCTAGCAGCTGACAGCAATTAGTAGCTTACTAGCTTACAATATTAACAATAAGATAGCTTTTATCTGTGTATTATAAAATCAATGAATAGGTACTGATTAGTTATATTAAGATGATGTAAGCGCACTATTTGTTTTTTTCTCTGGCCCACTCGCAACATAGACAAAACTCATTTACACAGAATCATTTTTTTTATGCTTTTAAGTAATCTTAGAATATCATCACCCATTTCAAAAAAGATAGAGAATAATATTTTTGAGGGAATGACGTCGTATCGATTTGACTAAATATTGTTTCAAAACATTTAAACATAATTTAAATTAACAACATTTTTTTGTTTATTTTGAAAGTTGAACACACAGTCAAATAACAGTTAAATATAAAATTGATGTGTCATTCCCTCAAAATTATTATTCTCTATATTTTGTAATGGGTGATTTTACTCTAAGATTCCTTAAAAACATAGAAAAATGATTCTGCGTTAATGCGTTTGTCTATGTTGCGCGTGGGCCAGAGAGAAAACAAATAGTGCGCTGACATCCTCTTAAGTGCTGTCTATCATATTATTAATTCTATACTAATAACAATAGCATTCTTTAGTAATGAATGTATTGATTGTACAATATGTATTTTTTAAAATAAAAAATGTGATTAAAAAAAAAATGTAAAACAAGGTTTATAGTATAAGTATAATATAACTTACTCTATGTATATTTAAAAAAGAATCACCCTGTTCAAAGTATATATTGTCTTACGCCTAGATAATATGTTTAATGTATAGTACTTTGTACAGAGTGATTCTTTTTTAAATGTACATGTTGCAGTATGAAATACATGTTATCTTGAAATCAATTGATTTATATCTGACACCTAGTTAATATGTGTAATGAATTTACTTTGTACAAAGTGATTCTTTTTTAAATGTATATGTTAGAGTAAATTATATTATATTGATACTATAAATTTTATACTTAGGTAATTTAAGGGGATTCGATACCGTGATTTTCTGTTATTGTCTAACACACGTGCGACAGGATTTTAAACGGTTCTTTTCTAAACATACCAATTGATCTAATGAAGCGATAAGAATTCTAAAAACAGATTTAAATTTGTCGTCGAGTCTACTTGAAATCAACTTTCCAACATTTTTTTTTTTTTTGAATTTTTGATTTTAACTTCTCCATAAATTGTCCAAAAATAAACACTTCTCAATAAATTTTAAATACACTTTTTTAATATGTCATTTTTAGGAATTAGGGGATAATATCAAAAATATGGGAAAGTCAATTTCAAGTAGCCTTGACGACAAATTCAAATATGTTTTCAGAGTTCATATCGCTTCATTGGACCAATTGGTATGTTTGGAAAAAAAATTTAAAACACTATGTCACGTGTGTGTTACACAAAAAAGAAAATCACGGTATCAAATCTCCTTAATATTTACCTACCAATATATTATCATGAGCATCATCAGTTATATAATTTTTTTTTTTTTCATGTTTAAATAGGGCTTCAAAGTTTGATAACTTGGTTCTAAGTCTTCTAACTTTTTGTTGTAATACTTTGATTTTTTTTCTGTGATTTATTATATTGATTTTGGATTGTTTAAAATAATGCTTTGCACGTCGTGGAGTATTTAATATCACCGACAAAACATTTTCTCAAAATATTGTTCTCTGGTGTTTCTAAAGTTATTTTGATAAAAGAAATACATACATTATATATATTTATTCAAATTATAATAAATCATTCATAAATATAACATACCAATTATAGAACTTTGTGCTATTATATTAGGACTTGACAATAAATTCAAAAGTTCTTTTAGTTCATCAATAACATTATGATTTGAAACATCCGACAATAATACTCCAGGTTCTAATAGCAATACACCACAACATCTGTTGTTATACTTGTATGTCTGCAATTAATAAATTTAAATATTAATCAATAACTAATTGATAAAATATCAAAATATTTATCATCTAAATTTAAAATTAATAAATTCTTACTTACAAAATTTCTGGTATGTTGTATGTTTTTTTCAACATTTTAAATGTAGTGTGGGTATTGACTTCGGCTTTAAATACCGTTAATATTACCGTCAAAACAATCTTCCTCAAAATGCCTTGAGCATAACTTTCTATTAGGTCCATAGTCTCTATCTAGAAATCCACGGGCTTTGAGCCAACTACTACGTAGCAAGGAATTTGTTGGAAATCTGTTCATTAAAAATAGATAATTTACTAATGTAGTACATATTTACCAACACAAATGATTTTATAAGTTTATTTTAATAATTTTGAATGGACCTCTGTCAATTAAAACTATATAAATAATAAATATGCATTAAAAATGACTGAAATACGATAAGAATATTATATCCAGCAAGACAACAATAGAAAAATACATTTTTATTATAGTTAAGTCTAAGGGATGTACATGTATTACATAAAATAACAAGATCAATTTTGAGAAATAATAACGAATTTTACTTACTTATGCAATGAAAGACCTGGGTGTGATTTTGATGACTTCAAGCAAAGTAAACATGCATTCGGCATGTTGTTGAATGTAGTAAAAACAGTTGTATATAATAAATACTTAATTATATAACAATAACGAAAATTCCTGTTAGAAAATGAAAATCTATAATCTAATAGTTAACTCTGGTCTACTGTCTACCGTTTACGCACTGTAATTTGCAATATTATAAATAATAAATAATAATATTATAGGTAGAAGTTTACATAAAGATTTAGCCTAGTAGGTACCGTAGTCTGATAACTGATAACGTAATATTAATTTATTAACAGTCACTTGCGCATGCGCAGTAATAACCAAGGCTCTAGCTTTTTCAGTTATTTTGGCTTCAAATCTACACAAGCCGAGTGGCTACATCCATAGTATATTATTATGATCTAAGGAACGAATGTACGTCATGATACGTCCAGCCATGACAAAATAGATGGTGCCAAATGGGCAGAAAATATAATATAAAATAATATAATATAATATATTATTATAATTATTTTGGTTACCTTTTTGTTGCTGCTTATAATGGATTCGGGATGTCTGTCGTGACAATAGGTGCAAATAGGGAGGAGGGGCTTTGGGCTAAGCCCCCCCCAAAAATGTCCATAGCCCTTCCAAACATTTCCTACATTTTGTCTTAAGCTTATTCAATATTATCAAAGTAAGGCCCTATTAGCCCTATATTCGTCCCCCAAAATTCACGCTATTTGCGCCTATGGTCGTGACCGACTACCTTAGCTGGCTTAGCTTGCCCGGCAGCGTTCACCGCCACGGGAAAGTGTTTCGGAGTGACTACTCCATTTTTTTGTGGTAACTTCACGAGAAAACAATAATAAAGTGACGACAGAAAAACGTACGCAACACAAAAAACGTGCTGGTGGTTCTGTGTGTGTTTGGCTACAGACAGAGAGGATGGACAAAATAACAAAACAAACGTCAGGTATCGCGATTACAAATTAGATTTTTACTAAATGTAGGTAGGTACCCACCGAATATGACATTATATCTAATTACACAAATTGTTTATTTACCATACGTTCACCATTTGACCATTCAATCAATTTTATCTGGCCCTTGCTACATTTTCAAATAACTTCATACAATCTTAAAGTTTATCTGTAGGTAGGTAAGTACCTACTACCTATACATAAATTTCATTGTTCGTAAATAAAAAATTCGTTCAATAATCGTATGCCCAGTGGCTTAGAAAAAAATGTTCATTAAGGGGGGGGGGGGGGTGCTATATATTAATAATTTTTAAGATAAATCACTAGGTAGTGCCCTCCCGCACTAATATTATATATAAAAGTTAGCAAGTTTGCAAGTGCACATGGGTACTAATCTGCTGAACAGTAGGGATGTGTCTACTGTCAAAATTAGTATTGACATATGTATTGACATTTATTGAAATAATACTTTAAAAAGGTGGATAAGTGGATAACGGTAGGTTTTAAGTGGGTCGCTGTAATGGATGGTGTTAAATTTGAATTCAATGATATAATATCATTATATAAGAAAAACAATTCTGAACGAAAACCGTCAGTCAGCCTATGATATTACTAAGTATACTTGATGATATTATTGTGAATAAAGTAATTTATACATAACCTATTTACGTGGAACCTTGTTTTAAATTTTTAATCCTTAGCTATAAAAGTTGAACATATTATACATTATTTTTAACTAAAAATAATAATTAAATTTTAAATTTGATATATTTTGTCAAAATTCGAACTTTAAATGCTTATAAAAAAAATTGTGCCTAAGTATTTTCAATGTTTTTCTATTGTAACATTATATAAAGAGCCTTGCATTAAATTTTCACGCTTTTTTACCCAACAAATAAATTTTTATTGATATTAATAGAAAAAAAAACTAAAAAAATTGAAAACTGACAATGTCTGTAAACAGCTCAAAAAGAGTCAAAATATTTTCAAAATTTTATGGTGTATAGAAAATGAGAATATGAACATTCAGTAAAATGTCCATGTATCTACAGTTATTCGTTCTTGAATTACAACGAAATAACAAAATCCACTACGTGAGAAATGACTGTTAAAGAAAATCTAAGCATTTTTAGTGTCCTAAATAGTAGGTAATGACAGACGCAAAAATTAAAAAATTAAAAAAAACACATCATTGTAAAATCAATACATTCATTGTTTCACTCAGAATCTAAAAATGAATATTTCTATAAATAGTTCATTTTAATTTTCAATTTTCATGCATAGAAAATAATAAAATAAAAAAGTTTCGTGAACATTTCAAGTAGGTACCTACGGTTATTAGTTTTTAAATAGTGAATACAATAAAATAAGAAAAGTCCCATAAGATTTTGTTATAATTTACAGGTGAATAGGTATATAGGTAATAGGTATACAATGTCTCACATAAAAAAATATTGTTGATTTAAGTTTAACTTTTGTTTTAATTTCCACTAAAAACAACTTATAAGAAACCTTGTATAGTTGTATACGTTTTTGGCCAAGCAAAATAATTTTTATGGACAATAATTTTAAAAGAAACTAATAAAAATCGAAATTTTCTTCTGCCTATAAATAGCTAAAAAGAGTCCAAATATTATGAAAATGGTAGTGTATAAACATTCAGTGAAATTTTCATTTGGAGTTACTCTAAATACCTAACAAAATCGATTTTTTAGAAAACTAGTTTTGCGTAATTAGGTATATTTGTATATTTAAAAATTCCAAAAATCAGAATTTTAATACATGCATAATTTAAGCGTACAAACAAGGTGAGCATGATTAAAAAATTATACTGTATAATATATTATAGTGTAATTGCAGTACCTACTCACATTCGATTAACTTACGCAGTGTATCGTCATTTTTCAAACACAACTGTTAATTGAGTGTCTTAATTCAATACAATTTTTAGTAGTTGAATTCAATCTCCTAAATAAGTTCCATTATGAAACATTTTCTGACACTCGACAGTTGATTGTTGATTAAACTATAACAAATTGGATATGTATTATTAACCCGTAAATTATTATCAGCCAACGTGGTCGTAATAAGTTGACACATTTTCTTGATAATTGTTACAAAATATAGGTAGGTACTGCTATCGATTTCTTAAGAAAAATAAAAAACTTATCATTTAAAATATAATTAATATACAAAAAATAGAGTGGTAATTTTTATTTTTTATGCAATCAATAATAATTGAAAAAAGCAGGTAAGTGGATGTCGCTCTGCTGTACAGTAGGTTACAAGTGGGTCATTGTATAATGGGTTGTAGGTATTAGACTCAAATTCAATGATAAAATATCATTGTATAAGAAATACGATTCTGAGCGGAGACGGTTTGTCAGTATGGATATTTTATATTGTTATAATGTTATTATTTATTTTATCATGTAAGTTGAATAAATATTATAATATTATAATTTTTTATTCGTTTCTATGGTGATAAACAAAGCGTTTGAAATTAAAATCCCATTTTTAGCGTTTTTTTCGTAATTTTTCGGTGGTTTTTCCCGTGGCATTAAATAGTTATTGAGAAAATCGGAAAACGACCTCTTTAAAAATATACCATCTTGATCCAATTTGCTAAAAGATAAGGTACTATATGTTGAAATCGAAACACTCCTTCTGAAAGAAATTTTGTATACAGCATATAAAAATAAAAAATAAAATAAAATAAACACCATTGTAAAAACAATAATTTATATTTTGCAACTTGTCTGTAGATGTTACGTACAACAGCAAATTATGAAATAATTTGAATAAAAATAATTTTTTTTCAAGCCAATCAATCAGTTCAATAGATGTAATATCTATAGTAAAATTGCCAAATTGTTACATATTAATATAGCGGAAAATGTTGCAGTCCGGGTATAGGGTGTTTTATTTTTTGATTACGATGATTTTGCATATTATAATCAACCAAAAAATTACAACTCGACAAATTCTCATTTTTGTGCAGTGATTCTTACGAATAATTTAATGTGTTAGGTACGTAATATTATTTTAACGTATTTAATTATTATTGTGGTGTCGAAAAAAAACATAAGAAGCCACTATAATGTAGGTAGGTACCTACGCAAAGTCCTTATCCATATGCGAATGGCTAAATGTGATTATTCAATGAAAAGTTGTAATAAAATACTTCCAATTGCAATCTGGAAGTTTGTTTATCAACTCAAATGTATATAACGTCCGCTGATTATTGGATACCCACCGTTTTTATGGAGTTCTAAGCAGTTCTTATGCAAATGCATCTATGCATATGTCCGTAGTATGAGTAAAGTAACATAAACACATAAACAGCTCAACGCTGCCACCATGCATGTGCATAATAATTTATTATAATATGATATTATATAAATAACGATCTTCACACATATTAATTATTTTGTTTTTTGTTTAAAAGTATCATTAATGGCTTAATTCCCAATTACTTATCAAAATTCAAAACCTATGTAGTTATCCGATAACATTTCTGAAAATATATTTAAGAAAAAGTTTACTTGAAATTAACTTTCTAGCATTTGTTAGTTGATTAGTTAAGATCAATATTTCGATATCTTAAAATTTAAAAATTTAATTTTGAAGTATTTAGGCATAAAATTTCAAAAAAGTGAAAAAGTTTTAATAAACTTCAATCTTCATAACTTAATTGACTTAAATACTCTTTTTTAATATGACATTTTTAGGAATTTGGAGGATAATATCAAAATGTGGGAAAGTCAATTTCAAGTAGACTTGACGACAAATTCAAATCTGTTTTCAGAATTATTATCGCTTCATTAGATCAATTGGTATGTTTGGCAAAAAACACGTTTAAAATACTTTGTCACTTGTGTGTTAGACAAAAACAGAAAATCACGGTATCGAATCCCCTTAAGAGGACGTCACACCCGTATGTGTTGTCCGTCTTACAAATGTACAACATATAGCAAAAACTGTTTTGCAACTGAATTTAATGTTAATACAAGTTATTAAAGCATACAATTATATGAGTAAGGTATTATAGGTAGGTATAACTAAATAGCGCACCTGGATTAAAAACGTGATTTTTACCAGAATGGGTGATTATTAAGACGCGTCTATATGTACGGTAATGACAGGTAACGATAATAATTAGACTTGATCACAATACGTTATTATCATTTATTATATTATATGTGTCTTTATTATTATTATTATTATTATTATTCCTATCATAATTAATAGAAAATATGTTGTAGTAGTTGGTAGGGACCTATACTATAATATTAATGAGGAATGGTACCTAAGTTCCTACACGGGGGAAAAGGTTAAATATTATGTGTAAACGAATTAAAAAAAATAAATATATAATGATTAAAAAATATAATAAACATTTTTATAGCGCATTGTCACAAATATATTATATTATATATATAATCATACTATCATCATAATATAATACAGTCAACTCGCGATATAACGAATTTCAAGGGACCGAGAAAAAAATTCGTTAAATCGAAAGTTCGTTACATCGAAATTATATTATACCGCGATATTTTCAAGGGACCGGTAGTTTTATTCGTTATATCAAGATTTTCGTTATATCGCGAGTTGACTGTATTATATTTATTTGTGAAAATGCTCTATAACGATTTTTTAAAATTTTTTTTTTAACATAATACCTACCTATGCACCTTTTCCCGCTGTGTAGGAAACTAGGAACTAACATACCACATACGTACCTGGTTTTTACCGTGTAGGAACTTACATATAACATGCATATAACAAGTATATTATATATAACTACCTATTATTATTTATAACAAAAAAAAGTTTGTATTTGAAACCATTCCTTCAAATGTGTTTTTAATATTTTACACGCAAATTAAATAGACCTTCATCATCGATATATTCCAAAAGTTATTTACAGA
>NC_042493.1:34958797-34964462 GCF_005508785.2 Acyrthosiphon pisum | reverse complement strand
TTAAATTGGGTTAACAAGTACATAAGTACAAAAAATATTATTATAATTTAAAACAAAAAAATAACTATTGGGTAAGTGTTACTTGTGGTGGATGAAACATAGGTGGTACATTCTTCCGTTCTGCTTTTATTTTTATGGTAATACTTAAATAGTCAGATATGAACATGCTGGAACAAAACATTTGTTGGGCATATTAATATTGTTTTTACACACTTAATTATTTATGTCAGTTTAATTTTATTTTTCTTACGTTATTGTTTCTTAAGATTATTTTGTTACTAGAAAGATACTAGTCAAATCATAAACTAAAAACTGTTATAATTTTTATTATTTAATCAAATATGTTTTTATGACTATACTTTTATTTATGTTACTTAAATTTGTTTGTAATTTTTACTAGAAAGACATTAGTAATAACATTAGTCATTCAAATTAGAAATCAAAATTTTTTTATTATTTTGATTAATTCATTTTTTTTTTTTTTTTTAATTACTTTTCGAAATTTGTCTTTTGCATCAATTTGTGACTTAAGACTAGAAAGACGCTTTATAGGTTAATGTTTCTCAGTTTTGTTTAAATTTCAGATATATAATATATTGTATATTATATATTATATGATAGAAAATACTAAATAGTAATGCTAAATCGTAACATACCGGTTAGGTATTTTAATTATAACAAATAGTAAAATTATTGTTTTTAAACAAGATAATGAGTTTTGAGAGCTGGAGGATTTGCACTAACATGACGTCTAGAAGGTTACAAAATTGTTAAATCCTCAAAAATTAACACACATTTTTGACCTAACCCATAGGGCATGGGTTTATTTTAGTGACTGAAAACATTATTATTATTACTATCATAATTAATAGAAAATATGTTGTAGTAGTTGGTAGGTACCTATACTATAATATTAATGGAGAATAGTACCTAAGTTCCTACACGGGGGAAAAGATTAAATATTATGTGTATACACAATTAAATATGTATAAACGAATTAAAAAAAATAAATATATAATGGTTAAAAAATATAATAAAAATTGTTATAGCGCATTGTCACAAATATATTATATTATATATATAATCATACTATCATCATAATATAATATTATATTTATTTGTGAAAATGCTCTATAACAATTTTTTAAAATTTTTTTTTTTAACATAATACCTACCTATGTACCTTTTCCCGCTGTGTAGGAAACTAGGAACTAACATACCACATACGTACCTGGTTTTTACCGTGTAGGAACTTACATATAACATGCATATAACAAGTATATTATATATAACTACCTATTATTATTTATAACAAAAAAAAGTTTGTATTTGAAACCATTCCTTCAAAATGTGTTTTTAATATATAATAACAATAATAATAAATAAATAAACAAACCGGTTTCCTTCGTCTCCAAAATCAAGTTAGTTTCTTATATATATACATATAGATTATATAAGTACTTAATAAAATATGTTCTTTAATGACATATTTACTATCCATAATAACATATATAAATACATATATGCACTATGTAAGTATGTATTTGGAATACATGATAATATTAAGAATACCTACCTATATCGAATACTATTCAAATAAACTGCATCCAATCTAACAAAAAGGTGGAAAAGTGGGTAGCGCTAAGCTATTTACAGTAGTTGTCAGGCATGTTATTGTAATGGATAAAAATAATCAAACTAAATAATATATAAAAAAAAAAATGCTAATATATTCACATATTTTGGTGAAAATTTCATGAGTTTTTTCGTTTTTGAATAATAAAATATCAATTGATAAATTGAAAAAAATCGATTGATGGGAATTCGTTAATTTACCAATGAATAGAGGTATCATATCGTAAAACTTTTAAATTAAAATGCTCATAAAAAATTAATATTATTTTCCGGTATAAAGTGTTTATTAAGGCGTTAAGGTTACCTACACAATTTTCGGCATTTTTTCAACATTTTAATTTCATATAATCTACGCAGTCAGCTTACATTGGTGCTACATGAATTATTAAAACTATTGTAACTACATAATATTAAAATTTATGACCAAACTTTATATATTATCATTGATATTGCAGTATATGAAGAATATTATCTATTATGTTTTTAATGATTAAAATTTAAAACTATGTATATATTATTATAGATAAGCTGATAATCAGAATATTAAGAACACCTCACCTTGTTTGTCAAAACCCAAATCAATACCTACATTTATTGCATACCTACGCCATGAAGCCAATTCAATAATTTTGAAGTAGTGTATTAAGGCTTTGTGCAAGTCACACATATATTGAATTCCTAAAGTTGTTTGGCACTCACGGTGAGCTTGCATTTATGCTAGGCAGACTCCATCACGAAGGGACCCTGTAATTAAAAAATTGTTTGTTATTCATTATTGTGATACATTTATGTAGGACGTAGGTACCTAGCACATTATTATTTAATAATATTTATTACAATAAACTACGTGAACAAAGTGGGCATCGTTGTCGGCAGTTATTTATTAATTTATTAATAATATATAAATTATATAAAGTATAGATACCTACAGAAAATTTAAAAATTATTTTAATGGTCTATGATAGGCGATAGCCGCTCAAAAAGTCTTAAATTGTATTTAAAATATTTAAAAATGTACTACCATTGATTATAAATACTATAGATAGCTCACTGCAGTACATAATACGCTGCGCCGTAATTACTCCCAATAGAGAGCACTAAGGAATTCGGCCTATAATAAAATAAAATAATTTTATTATTTCTAATCGCCGTAATCGTCGCCGCGGACAACCGTTGTCGTGCGTCGTCGTCAAACATCGTCGGCGGAGGCGTCAGTACGTTAGCATACTTGTCTACGGGCGGCGTCGCAGACCGCAGTAGCCACTAGCCACTCAGTAGTTCAGCGATTGTATTTACAGACGTCGTCGCCGCAGAATACAAATCGTTCAGCGACGAGTTCAGACCAGCTAATTTCGCCCGAAATTTGTTCACATAAAAAACTTTTACTTGAAATTCGATTACCTACTCGCTTGTGAACATTTAAAATACTTTTGAAATACGTCGAAACTAATAACACAAAAGTCATAACAAAATGAATAAACTAGAAGGATTTCTTAAACCATGACTAAAATATTTTCATAAACATATTCAAAAATCAAGTGTTTAAAAAATAAAAAAAAATTAATTAGACTCATTCAAATGTTTTTTGATTTTACGACTAAATAATGCAATTTGTACACTGGAAATAATAAATACATCATTACCCTGCAAAATAAATAATTTTTTTTACTGTTATTGACTTATATTACCACAATACCACTGTGACACTGTACTTACGCCTGTGACCAGTGACTAAGCGTATTTTACAATTTATTGTTTTATTAAAATTTAACTTCTAATAAAATTCAAGCAAAAATATATTTTTTTCATAATAAAAATACAAGAAGAATTGTAAATTAACAAAACAATTGAGTTTATCTTCAACTTTATTTACCTATTATTTCAAATCTGTTTATGTAACAATATTATAATAAATTACTTATTTTGTACACTGCATACATAACAAAACATTAATTACAAAATTATAATTTACTTACTTATTTATTTATTTTCAAATATTCGCAATTTGGCTGCATTTTGATAACCTCGCTTTTCAAGGTTTGCATTAATCCACTTACATTCCTTATAAATGCGTGTCCTAAACAGCAGCTGTAAAATAAATTCATAGTGATCTTTACACGAATTTTGTAAAACCAAAAAATGATTATTTATTTGTCTTTCGGGTTTATGCAAAAGTTGTTTTAAAATTTGCTTTGAGCTCTTAATTTTAGGAAATGTATTTTTAAATATATTTAAACATATTGTCACTATTTGTGTTAGCTCATCAGATGGAGCTTTTAAGCCTTGTGATTGTTGCACATGATCGAACATCTTGTGTATAACTAAAAGTTCTTTTTTGTCAGCTAAGTGTTCATTTGGTTTGATTAAATTACAGTTGGCACAATTAAATTTATCAAAACATTTTTTTGCTAAATAACCAGAAAAATAAGTTATTGAACACGTCTCCAGTGATAAGTCAACATCATAAATACCTTCAATTGACTTTGAACTATTGTCAAAGTCGGTTGTTTTATGAAAACAATTTTCATTTGACAATTCACCGTTTTCTGATAAAATTAAGTTTTATACAGGAACATCCTTCAATACTTCAACAGTTATAAATTCATCGTCATCCGATTCACAATTATTACAACATGTTGTCAAACATTTCATCAAACTATATGTACATATATGCCCAAAACAACAGCGAAACGTGCGGGCTGTGGGGTTTCTGTTGTAGCCATTTTTTTGTCGTATCACTGAAAATAGATTTTCTAATATATCTTGCGTTAGTCGATTTGTCATTAAAAAATTGTCTTTATTTGGCCGATAGATTTGCATGTCTACTTTTTCTTGTTCGTAGTTCTAAAATAGCAGTTGTCGTCCAAATTATTCCAGATTAGTTAAATTACGAATGTTAATTACCTACTTGGCTACTTACCAGAATTAATTATCCATATTTTGGACCTTTCTTCGTTTGATGGAAAAGGATGAAATATTATATTTGATGTATTTCTACGTGTATTTGTGCAGTTAAAATATGCACATTTGTCACTAGACATTGTAATTATTTGAGAACAACACAGTAGACAATAAAACGTATAAATGATTTCAAAATAACATAACAAAACACAATTCTATAGTTATTACGAGATACTTAAGTAATAAATATAACAACTAAGTCTTCAAAAAAATTTGAATGATCAACGAGTATCGTTCAATTTGTACGTCCGTAATGCGCATGTTTTCCGCATGTGTACTCAGAATAAATATAATATAATTCCAATATTTTGTACAAGCGTACAAGCACTGATTATAAATAGTAAATAGTTAAATGATACTATTTATAATCAATGGTATAATTTAAAAGATCCGAAAATACTTCGCATTGAGTGTAACGTGAAGTCTATTGCAGGTATAATAATATTTTTATTTATGGAATAATATTTCAATTTAGAAAATATATATGATGATTGATGACAATGACTATACTATAATATAGTAAATATTATGTGTAAATGCGTAATGTACTAATGTGTCTTACAAAACTTTACATACAAATATACTAATATGCATACTATAAACATAAATATGACTATACAATAACTAGTAAATATATTTTAATAATTAGGGACTGATTTAAAAATAAATATTCAACCTATTTAATGAGGGGGTGTCACCGTTTTACTTACAGCTTACTATAAGACGGATGTCTGCTACATAGATATTAAAGAATGGATAGGCCATTTACGGGAGCGAACATGAACATTTGTTGAGGTTATAGAGGTCTTATCACAAATAGATATATGTATAATTATTGTATATTATTTATGATAAGACCTCTGTCAGAATGAGAAGCAATGATAAAAAACAGTCTTTCTCTCTTCCCCATCCCGGCCCCATGACCCACTATTTTGTTAATATAGCCATGGCCTATCCATTCTTTAATATCTATGGTCTGCTACCGTTGTAATATTCTCGTCGTTAGGGCTGGTCAGAGTAATATTCTGATAGCCGTTTAACCACGAGTATATTATGTTTTTTGTAGGAC
>NC_042493.1:34944544-34958747 GCF_005508785.2 Acyrthosiphon pisum | reverse complement strand
TAAAAGTTTTTCTTTTTAATTCTAAGATTTGGAAATTTAATACAAGGCTCCTAACATATTTTTACAATAGCAGTTGCAAAATAAAAGGAATACATTGTCACAATTTTTATTTATAAGCATTTAAAGTTCAAATTTTGACAACATATTATGTAAAAATCACGAAAATTCGTAAATTATTTTATGCTAGAAATTCATAAAAAATTTTCCTTTTATATCTAAGATTTCAAAATTTAATACAAGGCTCATAATATATTTTTACAATAGCAATTGAAAAATAAAAGAAATATATAGTCACGATTTTTTTTTTATAAGCATTTAAAGTTCAAATTTTGACTAAATACGTAAAAATTACGGCAATGTTCAAATTATCTTAGACAGAAATTCATAAAAGTTTTTCTTTTTAATTCTAAGATTTGGAAATTTAATACAAGGCTCCTAACATATTTTTACAATAGCAGTTGCAAAATAAAAGGAATACATTGTCACAATTTTTATTTATAAGCATTTAAAGTTCAAATTTATACGAAATATGTCAAAATTGCGAAAATTTGCAAGTAATTTTGTGGTTGAAAAATCGTAAAATTTTTTTCTTTTATAACTAAGCTTTTAAAATTTGGTACAAGGTTCTCCATAAGTTTTTCTTTAAATATCTGTAAAAAAAACTCAACCGGACTAAGACAAAAAATTTTTAGGAGTGTTTGAAATTTAAATTTTTACAAAACCGCATTAAATAACGGTTTAGCCTCAAACGATTTTTGATATTTGTTATTATTCAAAAAGTATGAGTCGTAGACACTTGAAAATTTTACCAGTTGTTTAAATTGACATTTTCTTTATATAATTTTATTTTCAAAATATTTCACTAATTTTTAATCTATTTATAGGCAATTGAAATAATCGATTTTTTTGATTTTTTTTTTATAAATGTTGATAAAAAAAAAATTAGCTGGGACAAAATACTTGAAAATTTAATAGAAGGGTCCACATATGTGTTCTAACTCCCATTCAAAAATTATAAAAATATATAGTCACGATTTTTTTTTTATAAGCATTTAAAGTTCAAATTTTGACTAAATACGTAAAAATTACGGCAATGTTTAAATTATCTTAGACAGAAATTCATAAAAGTTTTTCTTTTTAATTCTAAGATTTGGAAATTTAATACAAGGCTCCTAACATATTTTTACAATAGCAGTTGCAAAATAAAAGGAATACATTGTCACAATTTTTATTTATAAGCATTTAAAGTTCAAATTTATACGAAATATGTCAAAATTGCGAAAATTTGCAAGTAATTTAGTGGTTGAAAAATCGTAAAAATGTTTTCTTTTATAACTAAGTTTTTAAAATTTGGTACAAGGTTCTCCATAAGTTTTTCTTTAAAAATAATATATCCTAGACTGACAAATCATCTCCGTTCAGAATCGTTTTTCGTATACAATGATATAATATCATTGGATTCAAATTTAATTCCATCCATTACAGTAACCCACTTGTAACCTACTGTACAGCAGAGCGACATCCACGACTTACCCGCCTTTTTTTTCGTTTTTGAATAATAAAATATCAATTGATAAATTGAAAAAAATCGATTGATGGGAATTCGTTAATTTACCAATGAATAGAGGTATCATATCGTAAAACTTTTAAATTAAAATGCTCATAAAAAATTAATATTATTTTCCGGTATAAAGTGTTTATTAAGGCGTTAAGGTTACCTACACAATTTTCGGCATTTTTTCAACATTTTAATTTCATATAATCTACTCAGTCAGCTTACATTGGTGCTACATGAATTATTAAAACTATTGTAACTACATAATATTAAAATTTATGACCAAACTTTATATATTATCATTGATATTGCAGTATATGAAGAATATTATCTATTATGTTTTTAATGATTAAAATTTAAAACTATGTATATAATATTATAGATAAGCTGATAATCAGAATATTAAGAACACCTCACCTTGTTTGTCAAAACCCAAATCAATACCTACATTTATTGCATACCTACGCCATGAAGCCAATTCAATAATTTTGAAGTAGTGTATGAAGGCTTTGTGCAAGTCACACATATATTGAATTCCCAAAGTTGTTTGGCACTCACGGTGAGCTTGCATTTATTTCTGGCAGACTCCACGTGAACAAAGTGGGCATCGTTGTCGGCAGTTATTTATTAATTTATTAATAATATATAGATTATATAAAGTATAGATACCTACAGAAAATTTAAAAATTATTTTAATGGTCTATGATAGGCGATAGCCGCTCAAAAAGTCTTAAATTGTATTTAAAATATTTAAAAATGTACTACCTATACAGTGGTGTGCCTAGGAATTGTAAATGGGGGGACACCATTTTTTTTTAAATAAACAAAAGAAAGCGGATATGTGGAAGTTGCTTTGCTGTACAGTAGGCTACAATATTGGATGGCTGTAAATTTAAATTCAATGATATATATCATGTGTGCAAAAAACGGTTCTGAGCAGAGACGGTTTGACAGCCTAGGATACTGTATATTATGTTTATATTGTTGTTATTAATATATATATAGGTACATTTTTAACTAATAAATCATTTTAGAAACTAATGGTTTTACAACGGTTTTTATTTATTTTTTTATCCTGGATACAAATTATCATATATCATTGCAAATTCAAATTTGATACAATCCATTATACATTGACCCACCTGTAACCTACTATACAACAGAGTGACATCCACTTACCCGCATTTTAAAATTTAAGTTTGATAAATTTTGTCGAAAATAAAACTTTAAATATTTATAAAAAAATTGTGCATGTTATGTATTTTTAATATTTTTCAACTGCTATTGTAAAAATATATTAGGAGCCGTGTATTATATTTTCATGCTTTTTGACCAAACAAATAAAAATGTACTTATTGGTAATTGTTATAAATTATATAATATTATATAAAAAAATAAAATATAAGAAAATCGCTACATGAGAAATCGAGTGAATATCCAATGATGTTAAAATTTCAAACGCTCATAAAAATTTAATTTGACTTTCCAGTAAACATTTTTTTTTTTTGATAAAGGTAGACAAACTTATGAGGAATCTTGTATTAAATTATCTACAAATCTTAGATAGTTAGATTTAAAAATAAAATTTTTTATGAATTTCTAACTCAAAATAATTTGCACATTTTCGTGATTTTTTCGTAATTGGTCAAAATTCGAACTAAATGCTTATAAAATAAAATCGTGACTGTATTTATATATTTTTCAACTGCTATTATAAGAATATATTAAGAACCTCGTTATTTCAAGCTTGTTGACTCAACGAATAAAATGAATAATTAATAAAAAATTAATGACTAAACAGCTGTAATAACTAATAAGGGTTTTTCTGTAGGTCGGAAAAAAAAGACTATAGGGGGGATATAACCCCTAACCCCAACCCCTAACCCCAACCCCTAACCCCAACCCCTAACCCACCCCTCCCGAGCACGCCACTGTACCTTTAAGTATTAACACTTTTCAGCTATCTATCTGCGCTAGTATGTATTCAATGTGTAAAAGTGTAAAAGTTGATCAGCCCCCCTCCCCCCCCCCCCGAAAAAAATCCTGGCTACGCCACTGGATACCTAATAGAGATTGGTATTAAAGCCGGCTGTACCAGCATAAAATTATGTACAAAATGAATGTAGGTATCTTATTCTGTATAAAAATATTGACATATATTCCCTTTTTCACGAACATTGTCCTTATATAATTATTATGTTGCAATCATAAATCATAATTTTCTCAGCACAGTCATCTCGGCCATCACTATTCTTTCAGCATTTATATTTATATTCATTATTTAGACTGTAGGTCCGCAGTATTGGCCGTTCGGCACGCCGGACGCCACGCCCTTTTCTCCAGTACTTCTACTCACTTCTGACTATTATAATAGTCTATAAATTATAATAATACTAGTCAGTTTAAGTCGGTACTTAATTACAACAATTTTTATTACAAATTACCTATTTCAAGTAAATATTACTTCGTAAGTATATTACTTATATTTACAAATAAAATTTTAAAATTATTATTTACAAATTTACAATAAAAATAGTACATTAATATAAAATGATTTATTTGGTATATATCATGAGAGAGTCGGGATTTATATGTTTTTACATATCATTTCAAGGTACCTATATGCAGTCTTATAAAAGTAAAAAATGTAGATATAGTATACAGTATACAGTAGACAGAAGTTAGTAGGTACTAGGTAGTATAGCCAGCACAGTTGACAGGGGTGGCTCCAGAGACATGACTAGGGGGTTGGCCAAGTCATAATTTTCAGAAAATGTCGATGATTTTTTTTTTGTAATTTTGTTTTAACAGTATACAATTGTTTAGAAATACAGCTTTGGGGACCCCCTAGATCCACCCCTGACAGTTCAACGGATAACAGTCCGTAGGGTTTGCAGGTCTGCGTAATTTTACAAATTACCTACTATAACCCAAGAGAGGGAATAAGTTTGTGCATAGTTTGTACAAGTTCCCAAGTATGTGAAAAAATCATTAAAAACACCCTGGATCATTCATAATATATTATGTATTTTATTTCGTAAACCAATATTAATTTATTATACCGTTTAACACGCATGCCCTATAGTAGCACAGCTTGTCATGGGGTCATCGACATCCCCGTCCATACAATATTTTCAGTAGAATATCACCTATACACTTCATTTTTCTATAATTGTTACTTTTTCTTTTCTATTTATCTTTTCATATTTTTATTCTGATACAATTATATATTTACTAGTTACTAGTTACTATACCTAATAATTTAAGGAGGATAAGTTCAAAATATAATATAGTTTATAGAATATATACCATAATACCATCATATTATAACTACTTACCTGGTTATAACTCATAAGTAGGTATAATGTATACAAACGATTTAGCAAAGTGTGGTTCAATAATCATTTGCACACATTGGCACATTATACAAACAAAATCAAAATATATAAATATTTATGTTATTTTTTGTAAAATATGTATTATATTACAAGAAATATTAAACAAAAAGTTTTATTTAACATTTATTTTTAAAATTAGAGTTTCCGGCTACGTATACCTCCAGTAGGTAGGTAGGTAGAAGTGGCATTGTCACACGCGCGAGTCACCAGACGTGGCAGGGCGATAACGATTACACGGCCGCCATCACGATTATGTTTTATACATTTATGAGTTATAACATTATATTTTAACTGCGACAGTTGTAGTTTCGTGGCGAAGAACTTCGTATCAGAACCTTTCTAGCGGTTGAACATATCGATGCATTTCATTTTCACGAACGATCCACCGTTTTTCCATCAAAGTATCAGAGCTGCGCTATTGTCTGTACGATTCATGTCCAGAAAATGACTTGACATTTTCACCTTTCACATCGAGCGCCGAATACTGTGGGCATCGTGTCATCGTGAGTATCTATCATATTTTTTATGTCCTAATTATTATAATATTTTATGTTTTTTGCACCTGTAAGTTTACTACACTATTGGGCCACCGACCGTTATAGGTAAAATATGTTAAATAAATAATTAGTAGGTACGTTATTGTAGAACAGTAATATTATAAATGCACGTTTCCAACGTTTTGTCAACGTTTAGAGTATATATAGCTACAAACAATTTTTTGTCACGCCTGCACCGAAAGTTTAGTTTTTGATGGTAGTTGAAAAGTTGGAAAGCGACATTTTTCTGTCCAGCGGACGGGAATCCCAATGGTGCCGGGCGTGGAAATCACCAAAAGTGTTGGGCACGCATATCACGCGTATCCGGCCCTGCACAACCAGGCACATATTATTTTGAATTATAATTATATACATTTAATTAGAAATGTGTGCTTGATAGGCAAACAAATTTTTATTAATTTTATTTTTATAATTTTATTCTTGGACGAATAGTTGAAATTTTTCAGAAGACCAATGTGCGTGTGTCGCGGCACCCAATTTGAAAACCACTGGTATAAGTAGTCTGCATACACGAAATATAGTACAAAAAATCTTCGATCTTTAACTTTTTTGATAGAATATTAAATTTAGTAGTTACGTTTAATAGGTCAAATTTGTGTCAGACTGTGCGCAAACTAATTTTAAAAATGTACGCTGATAAGTTGCGCATATTGTACTATAGGGCCGCCCGTCTGATGTGATGCCTATTAATAAGTAAAATAAAATTATCATTAGATACATTATTCTACCATCGCCGCACGACCCCGGCTGGAGAACTTAAATGATAGATGCAGTCTTGTAAAGTATTCGAATAAATGTATTCAAATAAAAGTATTTGAATACTTTTTTTGTATTCGAATGCTATTTTAAATACTTTTTTTAAGAAGTATTCGAATACGTATTCTGAATACTTTTATTTGTATTTTTTATTCATTAAAAAGATACTTTTTTCCGATCCAGAAAAATTGTTTTAAATTTGTGACAAGACATATTATAAATCATGAACATTAATTTTATTCTTTAAACGAAATATAATATTGGCACATGATATGATTATTTTTATAAACACCAATATGTGTTGTATCCCGTATGGCCCGTATCGGCCAAATCATATGTGGTCAAAATGTATAAATAACTTATGATTACGCTACATGTTTAATTATTAATTAATAAATGTTAAATACCAATCATTCAAAAACTGTCAAAAACTAGTTGTGAAAAAAAGTATTCTGATAGTATTCGAATACTTTTTAAAGTATTCGAATATGTATTCTGAATATATATTTTAAGAACTATTCGAATAGGTACTTTAATTCTCATTTATTCGAATATGTATTCCGAATACAAAATAAAAGTATTCTTTACAAGACTGGATAGTTGATAACTTCACTGTCTATACTCGATATGATATAATATTATATTGCTGTAGGTACAAACAAGTAGTAATACCAATTCAAAGAAACATGATATTATATTATATAAGTAGTCGTACCTATGTTATTAATACCATATTGTTGGTTTTTGGTAAAAACCACTCACTCAGACTAGGTTTTAACTATAGTATTAATGTCTTGTTGAATATGCCCACCTTTGAATACATTATATTGTGACTTCTGGTACATAAATAACATAAGTATTGAAATCATTAATTTGTTATACGTTACATAATACGTGTGCGGTACCTAATTAATAAAAATCAACTCACTTTTTTTACTGAGATTAGTTAGTACAAATGTACGATTCTCTATATTGAATTTAAACTTTCATGGTTAAATTTATAGATAATATAAATACTATGCGTAAACTATTAACATCGTATAAATTAACATTGAACTTGACTTAACTAACTCAATTACAATTTCCCGTATTATCAGTCTTGACTATCTTTGCATAATATATTAGCGTTGAGCCAAGTTTATTAAATTTAAATTTGTTTTAAAAATATGTGTTTTTTATGTGTAAATTATTAGTTGTTGTACCGCAACAATTAAGTACGTGTCAAATAAGTTGGTACATAGTGTGAATTTATAAATAATAATACACTTTAATTTGTTTTTAATAAAAATAAAAATAAAAATGAATAACAACTCATATCATATAATATATAGGTATGTATTGTTGTTGTTTTATATAAAACATATTAACTAATGGAGACATAAAAAAATAGTCGTATATATATATATAATATATTTGTTCTATATTATTCAGATTACCTTCATTATAACCATTATATTACATTATATTTTTAATGTAAATATTCTGGTTGCAAAAAATGTCATGACTTCAAGAAAAAAAATTAATTTTATTGTGTTGCATGTTAGAAATATCTTTAATATTATTATATTTTTTTTTTAATACTGAAATGTTTGTATTTAAACCACTATGTATTAAGTTAGAGATGTTAAATTACTCATCTAAAAAAAAAAAACTCTAAATTTTTATAACATATATGTATAGAAATAATAATAAAAAAGGTGGGCAAGCGGGTATTGCTCTACTGTACAATATATGTCATCTGTCAAGTGGCTTACTGTAATGGATGTAATGGATGGATGACATTTTAAAATTTAAAATCATTTTAAACAAAAAACAATTCTGAGCGAAGTCGGTCTGTCAGAATGTTATTAAGTATATTTCTTGGTATTATTGATATAATTTATTTTACTATTAATAATACAGTAGGTTGAATGAATTTGATTAAAGATTGGTTTTGCGTAAAAATATCCGTTTTCTCTAATTTGTTTGGGAGTTTACCCGATGATTTTGAAATTACTAGGCATTTTCTACTTTTGACTCTTAAAGTACCAACTGGGTCACTTTCCTACCAAAAAAAGTGTTATAGTTAATGATCATTATACTTAGTGTGAGTGGGGTTCAATGCTGCAGATGTCTGATACCTACTAACCGATAAATACCACTCTCATACGCACATGCGCATGCATATAACTCCATAACAATTACAGTTTACCATACAAATTTCATGGCAACTTATTTATTATTTTGACAAAATTCAAATTAAGACGTTAATAATTAATATAACGTTGTGTGATTTTAATTTTGAAAAAAATATTTGAATTCAACAGAAAAATATCTGTAGATGGTATTGAGAACTTTCCATTATTTATTTTTAGTTTAATTACAATTTTTAGTTGATAAAATCCATACAACGTAAACTTTGGTCAAAACTTTAGGTATTTTGAACTCCTTATGGGGCCTTGCGACTACTAGATTCTAAGAACATTTTCAATTCATTTCAATTTAACAACCTCATATGCATTCAGCTGTCAATCATGGCAATGTGTTTATTGTAAATAATCATAAGTGTGATAGCATACGGGTATACTAACATACGCGTATTATTTTACGCACTCGCACATGCAAGTCAAAATTATATTTTTTTTTATGAAATAGGTAATTTTTTAGAATACCCAAAATACTGATAGGGGGATACTAGTTCTCTAAAATCTTATACAAATGTTTTGTGTCAAGAGGTATTGCAAATTTGGCATGTTCAAAAGTCTATAATTATTCGTCTTGGGATTCAATAAAATATCAAAAATCGATTAATGGGCGGAATTCGTTAATTTACTACTAAATATCAAATATCGTAAAAATTATAAATTCAAACGCTGATAAAGAATTAAAGTTTCGTTTCAGAAGTGGCGCAACTATATTGTGGGGCGGTGCCACCATATAGGGGTGTATGTTAAACTCTAAATATAACACGAAATATTTCGAACGATATGACTTTAAATTTAATTTGGATTTTTTAACTGCACAAAGGACTTAATATTACACAATTTTTTGAAAAATTTACATTTCGCGTGGTACCAGTGAAATACTATAGGTACTCCTCTCCTCTGTATTAAAAAATAAACTTATTAATTATAAATTAACCGTCCAAAATTTGAAAGTGAAGTCGCTCTGCTGTACCTACCTATAGGTGTGGAGTGTACATCGTCATTCAGTAATTCACTGGAACGCGTGTGTTAAACTTAATTCAATTATAAATCATTCCATATTATTATATGAAAAATGATTCTGAGCAAACACGGTTAGACTATATTCCTATAAGTATATTGTATTATAATATATTTTTAATTTTTATATTTTTTTTTTGTTAATATTAATTACAATTATAACAAAGCTAAAAAATTAATTAATGATTGGCTACATGTATCATTAACTGTAACGTAGGTTAACCTTATTATATTCTATTCTTAATTATCTCTTTTGTATTGTATAATTACGCAATAATAGTGTTTTAAATTTTATTTTTTTAAGCATAATATGTATCAATTTATAACACTCTATTTTCGTCACAAGCTTAGCTTACAGAAGATAGATAATTCAAATGTACAATTAATGTAAAACTGTATATTTGTTTATTTTAAATAAAAAATTATAATATTATATTGCTTTTTTACTAATTTATTTTACTTATTGTAATAATATGGTATGTTTATTTATTCCGATAACATTTAATTTTTAACATGCTATATTATTATTTATCATAAATTATAATACCTAGTTTATTTTTATATTATATATTTGATAGATAGAGCGTGTAAAAAGGTTTGTGGTATCCTACTTACCTAATAGCTTAAAATATTATTTTTTAGTATTTTTGAAGTATATTTCTTGATATGTTTTTGTTATTGCTATTAAAGTAATTTAGTGTGAACCATTGAAACCAAACTTGTGTGAAACATTGAAACAATTTTGGTATTGGAGGTTACTTTGACCACAAGTAGGGCTGTGTAAATCTATATAAATTATTAATAGAACGATGTGTGGTGCTAATAGGTAGGTACCTACTAGTAATAATATATTTTAAATATAATGTTATTTACTATACAGTATATAAAATAAAATAATGGTCTTTAAAACATTTAAATTAATGCTAAGTTATTTATTTACCACGGACCTCATTTACAATCCACAGACTTCTTTAGTTATATTTTAATAAAAGCTCGTAATATTATATTATAACTATTATAATATACAGGATGTATCTTATGTCGCTGTACGCGAGTTTTTTTAATGATCATGGATCGATAATATGGAATTTATTAAAAACGAAAAAAATACGTTTTTCTATATTTTTAACTGGCAATTTTTTCGCTTAGTTCGCTCGGCCACTCCATCCCATTCTTAATGTTTATATATTGACTATACAAGGTTTTACACTGGAATGCCTTAATATTTATATTCGAATTTTGAGTGTGTAGTATAAAATGATAGCTACGTGCAGCTACGTGTAAAATATTATCAAAAAAAAAAAATAATAATTTATTAAGATAATTCTTAACAATTGTGTACGTAAATAGGGATATAAATATAAAACGAATTTCTTAATATAAAAATAATATTAAATATGTTATATAAGTCGATTACACTAACCAGCATAGCCAGTGAAACATATAGGAAAATGGACTGTAGATTAGATCTAAAAACATCGCTGCGTACACATCAGTATACGGCGTGATCACCAACGAGAACATGGTTTGTCTGCACTTCTGACCCAACACGACAGGTATAGTCACAGCAAAATCTCACATAAAATCTAAAAAGAAATAATTTTAAAAACATGTTAGAGTTATAAAAATGACTTAGAAGTTAGAATTACTTTTTAATAGTGATAGTGCATAATAATATACACAATTTTAGCATTTCAAAAATGTCAAATGTTTTGATGATATTATATCGATGATCAGCATTATTTAAAATATAAAATATACTATGGTTGTGTTTAAACTATTTTTATAGTTAAAAAGAAAATCAACATGGTCATGACGCGCTATAACATACAAAGCAATCAATTTTTCTCACGATTAATATTTTACCTGCACTTGATTCACTGGGAATCAATAATATTGTTCTGGATTCCAACTCAAAATAACCATTCGCTTATCAGTCAGATCGCCGTTTCGCTGGATAATTTACATGATATATTTTATTAGATAACTAATTAGACAACTAGATATGTGCCTAGCTATAATTATTATAAAATGTTTGTAGTACGTATAATATTTTTATATTTAAGAGGATGCTACACAAATATTTGTTGTCACCGTCTTACAAGTGCGTACCTAACACAGCAAATTTACGTTCAGCAGATCACGTTTAGGTCCGTTAGTTTAAAAACTAGAGTGAATCGACCTATTATAAAACTTGATGTTAAGAACATTTCCCCACTCTTGCCACACAATATACTATTGCACATTATAAATTATGATTTTCTTCGTATATATTTTATGATTTATATACAAAGAAAATTAATTGCAATTAGAAAACTTCTATTATAGTTAATTTAGTGTGTTTTGCTCGGATTTTGACGACACTTATTCAGATATCTATTAAATGCTAATGCAGGGTGCCAGGGTGTTAGTCGATAAATTTATTGTGTTGATAATTTTAGTAACCGTTCCGAGAGGTGATGTTGTCATTGATTACGGAACCCCAGCACCCCCTCGGAAATCACGTGCGTCTTAGATCCCGACCATGAAATTTTAAAAAACCTGTTTCAGAATGACATCACCGACAGCGGTGAAGCTAAAACGCCGAGCCAGCTTATTCTGCAGTTCTACAAGAACGCCGAACACGTGTCCAAGCAGTACATGACGATTATAAACGCAACGGCCGCTCAATTGGCATTTCCAATCCACCGGCTGGCCGAGATACCTATTTTTGAGTGCTGTTACTTGATGACCAACTGGGTCTAAACCACAGATATGACAACACAAGTACTGCTCAGTTGTTATCCACACCGTCAATTAGTGATTCGTCGACATTTTCCACCCCGCCACCGACGAGCTTGGAAACTAGTGGTCCACCTTCGCTGGTGTCACAAACCTTTGAGGTCATTTCCTGGTCGTGCTGTAGGCAGGTAATGTATAATAGTAATTTATAGTTGGGGTTAGTAACTATAAATACAAGTATCCTTTTTTTCCAGAACTCTTATAAATTGTCCTGAGGATTCAGACTCTAGAGAAAATACTTGTTATTGGGATTTTACCACCTCGTCAGCAGTATACATGCAACCATACAAATATTACTACTTTACAGTACATGACGATAACGTATTGGAAGATTTAAGTACACCCCTATGTTTTCTTTATTACGCCAATGGTATAATTACATATTGTTTACATTATATTGAACTATAAATTACAAACGTGTTATTTAGATTACGAGCATTTACGTTAAAATAATAAACCTGTAATTTTTCAATTTTTTCCTTCCTTTGGTATATATTTTAATTTATTACTGAATTAATTTCTGAATTGAAATATTTTTCCCAATATATAGTATTCACTGCAGTAATGAAACATATAAGAATTATGCCAAGTTTGAAGGACTCAGTACCGACATTGGTTACAATTAAACTGTGTTTTCATCAAATGAAGAAGGTTTATCAACCGAGTATTCGACAATTTTTGTTCCCAATGAATCAGAAAGTGAGTATATAAATGTAATTTAAAAATGTTTGAATAAGTTTTAATGTTGACTGATATTAGAACTTGATGAACCGTTACCATTTACAAAAATGGGATTTGATGAATGAAATGTATTTGAACTTTTGTGGGAAAATGCCAGTAGTAAAAAATTATTAGCAGCTAATCAAGTCAATGATTATACTATAGTTTGGTGTGAAAATGATCAAGTTTGCATCTCAATTCCATAGATGCCGTGCTAATCATATTTACCCAGATGTTATTTATTTTTCCAACGACTAATCATAAAAAAAAAAAGCAATTTATAAATACAGTCGAGGCTGGGCATTAACGAGTTAAAAAGTTAAAGTTAAGTTAATAAGTTAATTTTATATTAACTTTTTAACTTAACCAGTTAATTTTGGCTTTTCATTAACTTAACTGTTAACTTACTAAATTTCTTTTTTAATTAACGTGAAATTAACGAGTTAATTTTTCATTTCAAGAAGTATGTTAAGTTCATTTATTTTGTTTTTAATTTTATCATATTTCACTACTTCAGTATATTTCGTTTTCATATCAAAAAATATTTACCGTGAATTATTTAAAGTAAAAAATGTATATAATTCGAATTTAACTAATATGGAAACACTGTATAAAATATAAACACTATAGTCTATAATTTAGTTTTGTGTTGGAAAAAAATTAAGTATGTTAGCATTGTATAAACAAATTAAATATTTTTTTAATTTAAAAAGTTAACAAAAAGTGTGTATTAACTTTTAACTTAACTGAGTTAACCCATTGTTAATTTAACTTTTAACTTTTAACTTTTTGTTATTGGTGCATATTAACTTAACTTAACTGAGTTTAAAAAAATCATTAACTTGCCCAGCCTTGATATACAGTATTGAAATAATGAAATGTACAAATTAAAACTAGGCGAATAAAATAATCTACGTTTATTATTAGTCTTTATCAACCCACTTCTATTAGTAGTGGGATGGTATGGGCCTCATGGACAGTACTATATTGGCGATTGAAAGCTTCTCAATTTACAGGCTGGCGGGGGTGGATCTATAACGGGGAACTAGTAAAATAACACGTACCTAAATGATACACATCGTCCCCGTTATACACTTTCAATCGCCAATAATAAAAGTATAAACATTAGCATAGATTATTTTATTTACCGAGTTTAATTTGTATATTTCAATACTGTATTTGAAAAATTGTTTTTTTAATGATTAGTCGTTGGAAAATAAAAAAAACATCTGG
>NC_042493.1:34935062-34944494 GCF_005508785.2 Acyrthosiphon pisum | reverse complement strand
GATGGTGTAGATTGAATTTAATGATATAATATCATCGTATATGAAAAACAATCTGAGCGAGACGGTTTATTGTCAGCTTATTTATAGGATAGTTTATATTTTATATTATATTTATATTGTTATTAATTATCATTAATACAATAGCCGGTTAAGTTGAATCATTATTATATAAATATTATAATATTTGTATACAATAATATACTTTAAAGTTTCAAGTTCCCACTAATAAGTAATAATTGTTTAAAAATATAACACAAAACTAAAAACATTCTTCTTCATTTAAATATCTAATTTCGTCTAAATTTGAACATGAAATAACTATAAAAAAAACTGTGTTTTATACATTTTAATTCTTTTGGTTACATAATAACCTACTTAAGTGGAAACTTGTTTTACTTTATCCTTAGCTTTAAAAATTGAACTTTATGTACATTTTTAAATGTTAAACTTGATACATTTTGTAAAAATTCGAACTTTAAATGCTTATAAAAAAAATTGTACTTATGTATTATTAATATTTCTCAACTGTTGTTGTGCCTTGTATTAATTTCATGCTTTTTGACCCAACGAATAAAATATTGTATTGAAGTTTATAGAGTTATGACCCTAGTATTTGGGACCCAAATTCGGATGCATCGGAAAAATTATAACATGCTATTGTTATACTTATTCAGTTAGGTTTATCTCATCATAATGTATAATATACATTTATGTTTGTAATTTGTATATGTTATAATTATTATGAATTTCAACCGCTTGACCGCTTTTTCGAGTAAACCAACTTATTGTTACTGTCGTATAGTATGGTATGTAAGCGTTACAAATTGTCCATGTTGTCATAATCAGTTAAAAGAGTCTAAAGTTGGATATCAAGTGTCCTTATCCATTTGACCGCGTTGTCGGTTGCTGAGTTCTTCCACTGGCCCGTTAAAGGCGTGGAGGGGCTATACTTTATTATATGGGAGATAGACTGTACTGAGTGGCCGTAGTCACAGTCAAGACGATCTCTCATTTTCCATTTATGTAGCATCCCTCTGGAGTGACCATGACCTGAACGTAGATGATTAAGTGTTACCCACTCGTGACGAGCCATTGTCCAGGGACAATGGGGTATCCAGGCTCTTAATTAGGCTGTAGTTATCTATACTAGAATTCTGCCATTCTAGTTTCCTATGAACCATACCATCATACTGGTTTTCAATGAGTTTGGTTGTAGCATATAACAATATAGAAGCGACACTCAGCTTGGTAGCCGATCTCTGGTGGTTTAGTGTTAATTTTGTAAATGATTACCTGGTGGTTTAGGAGTGTTGTTAGGAACGATTTTTTTTATAATAAACAACGGTTTGTTGCTTGTTTAAGTTTTAATCCTATAACTTGTAATACGGATTACGGCTATACAAAAACTATTAACCTATAATTTTTTGCATTACACGTTCAAAATTATTTTTATTTTTGTTATTATTAGTAAAATATAGGTAATATAATTTACTATCATTTCTGTGTTATCATAATGGTATCAGCTATCAACTATCAATTATCGAAATATATGATATGAGCCGTCAGCTGATTCTCATAAATAACAAAATGGCAGTGCCCACGAGTTTAAGGCCATGGGCCACTTTTTTAAAAAATATTAGGATTTGTGAGAGTGTGAGAGTGAAGTTTTCTAGATTTTAGTCTAAGGTTCTGGTTTGAAGTGTCTTGATATAATGGAAGGGATGCGTTTGATAAATATTTTGACCATTCTCTCCATGCAGATTTTTAGATATGTGATGGTAGAATGTTACAGAAGACTGAGAGCCATTCTGTCGGAGTTGATTTGACAGTACTAGAGATAATCCAAATATAATGATTAAGTTGAACATCGATCTTGCTACAGTGTTCACTATTTATTTATACTGAGGAGGCATACTCAGCGGCAGAGTATACTAGCGCTAAGGCTAACGTTCTCAGAGTGGGCATTACTGTCCCCCCAGGATGAACCAGCTAGTTTGTGAATAATGTTGTTTTTAGTTGTAAGTTTAGCAGCAGTATTCTTGATGTGCTGTTCCATCTTGGTTTAGGAATGGGCTTAATTGCTTGGATTTGATATCCCACTTCTATGAATACTGGCTTGTGTTGGTCATTTGGAAAGTCCTCTAAAACTCTTCTCTGAGTTGGTAGGGTAGCTCCATTACTATCCGTTGATATAAAGCACAGGTCTGGATTATACTCTTTGTTCCATCTTGCAGAGTGGAATGTACCTTTTTGTTTCGCATCATGTACTAACTTTACTCTATCAGCTTCGCTCCACTCTACTAGTTTATCTCCGCAGGTGTTGGTAACTCTGTATCTCCAACTCGTATGGTGACTATTAAAGTCGGTCATATATATTGCTGAATAATTGATCATATTAGGAGCAGAAGTGGGTCAGTCAGTTGTCGGAGGCTTGTAAATATTATTTACATAAAGGTTCTCTACCTGAGTAACTATGAAGAATAGGTTATTATCGTCTTAGGAATTAATCGGGTTCCATTTTAAATCGTTTTTAACATAGGTAGCAGTTCCATATTTATTGTGGTAAGTTGCGCCAACGATAGAGTAACCTGGGATTGTTCATCTTTTCATGTGTTGGTCCTAGTCGTGTGTATGTGGTGTTTCCTGAACACCAAGTGTGTCTATCTTTTTTTCGTCTAAGATTCTACGTATGACATTGGCTTTAACTTAACTAAGGCCCTCCACATTCAACTGCATAATTCGTGTTAGATCCTTCGTTAAAAGAAGCTCTTAGAAAGGTGGTTTTGATCAGTATGCTGTTTGTTTGCTTGCATAATAGGTGGGAGATGCTAGGAGCGCAGTTCACCAACCAAGAGTCTGTATACTTTAGCCAATTGACAAAATATAATTTTATCAAAGCCAACTAACCTTATATTTTAATATAATTTTACTTACTGACGCAATGCTTCCTGCCGCTGCGTTTTCAAGGTAATTTAAATCAGTCGTATTGCCAATTCCTACAAATTTAGCCACTATTTTCTGGCACTGGCCGTAAGTTCCAAACATGACCGCTTCGTCGGCACCATTTGAGGCGAGTGCTGGTATTATACCCGCGTACAAACCACGGAATCCTTGTTGACGGATAATATTTGATAAGCACGAGATCATGCCACCGTACATATGGGGAAACAGTTGCATCCTCCCCTTGACCGTGTCCAGCGGTTGACCCACGAGTGCTGATGCAAATCCACCGGTAACACCAGCCAATACATCGACAAATAGTGTGGAATCCATCACAAACTACTATAACTATGATATGTATTTTTTTGCCACATTTGTATCGATAGTTTCTGTAAATTATGTATGTACATTGATGATGATTATGACCTATATACAAATTATACAAGCATAAGGTATTGCTCTATTACCTACCGTGGAGTTTGAGATCGGAATAAATAAACTACATATCAATAATATGGTTGCCGGATTCTAATATTTCCTAGCAACGACTATTGCGATTGGAAATTAATGGTTTTTAGAAATAGGTACACCCAACATTAGTTACAGTTTTTTTTTCAAAGAAATTTTTGAAAACTTTCAACTTTCTTTGAAAATTGATTTTATTTGAAATTTTCTTAAGGTGCCTCCTGAGTCCTGACTGCCGTCAATTTTTGGTTTAAAAAGAACTTAAGTTTTGACAAAATTATAAATAGTTTGCGTTGTCGGTTCTGAAAAATAAATTTGAACTCAACAAAAAATTGTTTATAGATCGTATAGAACGCTTTGTAAAAATTAAATATTTTATTATTGGAAACTTTAATTGAAAACTTGAAAATATGAGTTTTTCAAATCATAAATAACATTTTAATTTATATTAAAAATACAATCTACAATCGTACAATCTACAGTCATTTTTCTAATGAATTCAAATATTTTTCAGAATCAAAATCAGACAACGTTAAGTCGTCGAATAACTTTAATTTTGTTATAACAATAAATAATAAAATATTGTTGTAAGATATTGTTGTAAAATTCGTATAGTGAATTTTATATTATTATCGAATTATTGTTATGTGCATGTGTGGACGAGAGTAGTTCTCGCATCGAATTTCTTATTTCATTCACACTAATAATTATTTACAACAAACTTCAAACACTTAATTCCCGGGTGGCTGTAACAAGATTAAAAATTGCCTAAATGTTGCCCCTTAAATAATTACAGTAGTGAAGCCACTTTTTGAGGCGGTACCTACGGTTGGTATGTTGGTTAAATACTTATTATTTAATTATGAATTCAACGATTGTAAATATATGTAATATTATTGACCAAACTGGTACCTACTTATTGGCAAGGCTGGGCATTAACGAGTTAAAAAGTTAAAGTCAAGTTAATAAGTTAATTTTATATTAACTTTTTAACTTAACCAGTTAATTTTGGCTTTTCATTAACTGTTAACTTACTAAATTTCTTTTTTAACTAACGTGAAATTAACGAGTTAATTTTTCATTTCAAGAAGTATGTTAAGTTAATTTATTTTGTTTTTAATTTTATCATATTTCACTACTTCAGTATATTTCGTTTTCATGTCAAAAAAATATTTACCGTGAAATATTTACAGTAAAAAATGTATATAACTTCGAATTTAACTAATATGGAAACACTGTATAGAATATAAACACTATAGTCTATAAGTTAGTTTTGTGTTTGAAAAATATTAAGTATGTTAGCACTGTATATACAAATTAACTATTTTTTTAACTTAAAAAGTTAACAAAAAGTGTGTATTAACTTTTAACTTAACTGAGTTAACCCATTGTTAATTTAACTTTTAACTTTTAACTTTTTGTTACTGGTGCATATTAACTTAACTTAACTGAGTTTAAAAAAATCATTAACTTGCCCAGCCTTGATATACAGTATTGAAATAATGAAATGTACAAATTAAAACTAGGCGAATAAAATAATCTACGTTTATTATTAGTCTTTATCAACCCACTTCTATTAGTAGTGGGATGGTAATTGGCGATTGAAAGCTTCTCAATTTACAGGCTGGCGGGGGTGGATCTATAACGGGGAACTAGTAAAATAACATGTACCTAAATGATACACATCGTCCCTATTATACATTTTCAATCGCCAATAATAAAAGTATAAACATTAGCATAGATTATTTTATTCACCGAGTTTTAATTTGTATATTTCAATACTGTATTTGAAAAATTGTTTTTTTTAATGATTAGTCGTTGGAAAATAAAAAAACATCTGGGCAAATATGATTAGCACGGCATCTATGGAATTGAGATAGAAACTTGATAATTTTCAGTCCTTATCATTTTCACACCAAAATATAGTATACAGTATATTTGTAACAATATTTAAATTGTACATACATGATACATTACACTAGTATTTATTATAACTGTCTTCATCATTTTCACACCAAAATAAAGTATAATCACTGACTTGATTAGCTGCTAATAATTTTTTACTACTGGCATTTTCCCACGAAAGTTCAAATACACCTTGTTCATCAAATTCCATTTTTGTAAATTATAGCGGTTCATCAAGTTCTAATATCAGTCAACATTAAAACTCATTCAAACATTTTTAAATTACATTTATATGCTCACTGTCTGATTCATTGGGAACAAAAATTATCGAATACTCGGTTGATAAACTTTCTTCATTTGATGAATACACAGTAAAATTGTAACCAATGTCGGTACTGAGTCCTTCAAACTTAGCATATTTCTTATATGTTTTATTACTGCAGTGAATACTATATATTGTGAAAAATATTTCAATTCAGAAATTAATTCAGTAATAAATTAAAATATATACCAAAGGAAAGAAATAAATAAAGTAATATATATAATTATTTAATAATTTACCTTTTTTTCTGAAGGCTATATCTATTATTATTTATTATTATTAATAAGCCAACAAAAAAAAAACACAATATTGATTTGGACTTTACACTGTTTTAAACTTAATATGTTTTATTCGTTTTAAACAATGAATAAAACGTTTAAAACAAATGTTTTAAATTCATGTTTCAAAAATGTTTAAGATCTTGTGTTTTAAACATAACAACCCTGTCGATAACCTATATATCATTTATTATTTGAAACTGACTTTTAAACTGTTCATCTTATTTCAATTATTTTTTTTTTTTTTTTTCAATATTTTTAATTAGTTCTCAAGATAAAATGTGTTAATTATAAATATTTCGAGTTTTTTTTATCATATCTATGTTTTTTTTTTATAATTTTAGTAATTTTTTTGTTATTCAAATATGGTTTCAAAATATATTTTTCTACATAATTGAACACCTTTATATTAAAATATAGTGAAATGCAAATATTATTTAAATTTACATTTTAATGGTTGATAATGGTTTGTGTTATTCAGCTTACATAAATATTATACTTATATTATATTTATATAACTGGTACACACGTTTTTTCTCTACCAGCATATAATTCCATTTTATTTCAATACAATAAACAGAATGTAGGTAAAATAAAAAAAAAACCGTCAGAGTTGGCAAAACAATAACATAAGACACCTGTTTAATATTAAACGTCATTTCAGCATTTGTATTTTCACGTGAAAATAATTACTGAAATACTTAAGTTGTAATATAATTTATTTATTTTTTGGAGCTAATTAAAAAAAAATTATCTTAGGTTATTGGTGTAAAATATCTTGTACACTTTTTTATGTTCTTGTAATCTTGTGTCGTACTTTCTAATTTTCAATCAATCAAATTTACATGACTATTTCTACTAAATAGTAAATTTACCTTGACTTGTACGTGAAAAAAATGTAAATTTGACAATCATAGCTACCATGAAATATTTTTATATCCTTTAATATGTATATAATGACGTAATGAATTATTGTATATTTTACTGTACCTACATATAAGTTGGGTTTGAAATGTATTTAAAAATAGTTTTCCACGATGTAATTTAAATTGGTGTATTTTAATGCATATTATGGTAAACATTCATCGAAAAATACATGCAACATATGCATCATTTGATATTCACCGTATTTCAATTCAACTCAATATGTATATACATTATACACATAATAATTTGAAAGGGTGACGGAGCGGTCGAGCGGACTAAGGCGTCGGTTGCAATGCGCACCGTCACCGGTTCGAATCTCGGTCACGGGCTGCACTTATCTCCGAGCAGACACATGTCTACAGAGAGAGGCCACCATCCCTCGACCGGACGTGGCAGCTACCTACGAGTGCCCAAATAAAAAATTCTGCCAAAAAAAAAAAACACACAATTATATTCATGTTTTTCTTATAACTCGATTTATTATTTTTATCAACTCTCCCAATATTTTAATGCCATGAGATATCTCATCAGCAGGACTCGGGATTCGGGACTTACTGCACATAAAAATAAACGCTTAAAAACATAATTATAACAACTAATAATAAGCATTTATAAATCATTAATTAATTAAACAAAAAACAATAATCTAAAAAAAAAAACGAAAACATTTCTAAATCGACTACCTACTGAACTCTGAAATCAAAACAATTCAGTGGCGTAGCCAGGATTTTTTTCCGGGGGAGGGGGGCTGCATCCCTCTCAACCCCTCCACTGGCTATGCCACTGCAAAACATTTTATTCATATTGTTTATTCATATTATTCATATTGTTCAGGACAGAACGTCACGACGGTCAAATAATACGGTTTACCGAGAAATCAGTGTTCAACAGGATATCATTTTTTATATTAATTTGTTTTTTTGAAATCCATTTTTATTTTGAGCGTTAATATTTGTTTGCCCCAACGATCCGCGGACGGCTACCGCTCACGTGACAAGCAGATAATAGATAACAATATCAAACATGTAAGGTAATAGGATTGTATTAAATTATAATTCTACCTATCTTATAATTTATATAGGCGTAGTATCTCTATACTCGTCTTCACGTACCTATTTTATTGAGTATTTTGACTAGGTATATATGTAATTATTTCAATGTTGAAAGTTGTTGCGCATATTTTTGGCACTGATATTTGGTTGTTTGACCAAATGTCATACAGTGCGCATATGCGTAGGTACATCTTATGTTGTATTTTGCACATTTTCGTTGGTTTTTGGAAATATCAAAATAAACAAATAATGATCATCCGAGAACAATAACATGCTCTTCGAGCGTAGGTACAATATATATATAATGTACGTATAATACCATTGATTATAAATACAATAAAATCAATGGTAATACGTATCCCTGGTAAAAACATTAAATTAAATATGTTTTTATAAACTTATAAAGTTATTGTTTTTGAACTAAGAAATCAAATAGTATAAAATATTACGTTTGTCTTTTTATTATTATAATAAATATATTCAAAAATTCAAAATAACTACTTTTACTTTTTGTTGGGTCGTCTCCAAAGTCGTAATTGCTGGAGGTGAGATTGTATAATATAGATTGAAAGCTTAATATATTTCAAACAACAAAATAACACATAAGTCCACTAGAATAACATTTCTTAAACCCTTAAATGAAATATCTATAATTTTTTTTACAATTAAATCAAGTATTTGTATGCTTTTCAGTTTTCAGTCAATAAAAATATAAAATGTGTATAATTATGTGTCTTAGTTATCTACTAAATTAACGAAAAATATTGACATGAAAATGGACCCGAGCATCCACATACGTATACAAATAAAAATATACAATACTAAAAATGCCTGAGTCGGAAATTAATTATTAATGATCATAGCAAAATTATTTTACTTTTCAAAAATATGAATGGTAAATAATATACTGCTGTGTTGCGATATTTAAAATAGAATAATACGCCACGGTCGTCTCAATCATTATAATTATTATTTCTAAAATGTTTATGAATAGTTTATAACCAGTATGTTTATATACATAGGTACTTACTTGGTTAATAACATAGGCACAGGTAAAATTTTTAATTTCCTCTAATGTAAACTAGGTACCTACCCTGTATTATGTTTGGGACTTGTATAGGCAACACATCGTACACATTCTTATGAATGTCTGGCTAGGTTAATAATAATTATTACTGATTAGTAGCTAATTTTAGACTTTTTGGTTTACACTGTGTACAGACATTTTGTAATGTCTAAGTGTTTAACAAATATCCGTATATACTTCAAATTTTTAAAAGCAATATCAAAGAACATAGGTGTCATGAAAATATATAATTGATACCATACCCGCTCAAAATCATTAAGGCGCATTCACAGCTACGTCGTGTGTCGTGTCGTGCGAGGGCTTGGTTATTATATGATTAAAACTGGTAACCAATATGATTTAAAAGTTGAGGAGTATTCAATTCTTGGTATACTCGGTTGCAACTTGGTTATTACATGATACCAAAAAAGTAATATCCAATCACAATACGATTCAGGGACGGCTCCAGGGGGGGGG
>NC_042493.1:34927492-34935012 GCF_005508785.2 Acyrthosiphon pisum | reverse complement strand
GACTCATTGTTAGAAAATAAAGAACATCTGGGCAAATATGATTAGCATGGCGTCTATGGACCTGAGATAGAAACTTGATAATTTTCAGTCCTTATCATTTTCACACCAAAATATAGTATACAGTATATTTGTATACTGTATATTATACAGTTACTGTTATACGGTATTATTTGCATAATATTTAAATTGTACATACATTACACTGGTATTTATTATAACTGTCTTTATCATTTTCACACCAAAATAAAGTATAATCATTGACTTGATTAGCTGCTAATAATTTTTTACTACTGGCAATTGGCATTTTCCCACGAAAGTTCAAATACACCTCGTTCATCAAATCCCATTTTTGTAAATGATAGCGGTTCGTCAAGTTCTAATATCAGTCAACATTAAAACTCATTCAAACATTTTTAAATTACATTTATATAGGTACTCACTGTCTGATTTATTGGGAACAAATATTGTCGAATACTCGGTTGATAAACCTTCTTCATTTGATGAATATTGAATACACAGTAAAATTGTAACCAATGTCGGTACCGAGTCCTTCAAACTTGGCATATTTCTTATATGTTTTATTACTGTAGTGAATACTATATATTGTGAAAAATATTTTAATTCAGAAATTAATTCAGTAATAAATTAAAATATAATATACTAAAGGAAATAAATAAATAAAGTAATATATATAATTATTTAATACTTTACCTTTTATTATTATTTATTATTATTAATAAGCCAAAAAAAAAAACACAATATTGATTTAGACTTTACACTGTTTTAAACAATGAATAAAACGTTTATAACAAATGTTTTAAATTTATATTTCAAAAATATTTAAGATCTTGTGTTTTAAACCGAACAACCCTGCTAATAACATATATAATTTATTATTTGAAACTGACTTTTAAACTGTTCATCTTATTTCAATTATTTTTTTTTTTTAGTATTTTTAATTAGTTCTCAAGATAAAATGTGTTAATTATAATTATTTCGAGTTTTTTTTTTTTATTATATCTATGTTTTTTTTTTTATAATTTTAGTAATTTTTTTGTTATTCAATTATGGTTTCAAAATATATTTTTCTACATAATTGAACACCTTTATATTAAAATATAGTGAAATTCAAATATTATTTAAATTTACATTTTAATGGTTGATAATGGTTTGTGTTGTTCAGCTTACATAAATATTATACTAATATTATATTTATATAACTTGTACACACGTTTTTCCGCTACCAGCATATAATTCCATTTTATTCCAATACAATAAACAGAATGTAGGTAAAATAAAAAAAAAACTGTCAGAGTTGGCAAAACAATAACATAAGACACCTGTTTAATATTAAACGTCATTTCAGCATTTATTTTTTCACGTGAAAATAATTACTGAAATACTTAAGTTGTAATATAATTTATTTATTTTTTGGAGCTAATTAAAAAAATAATTTATCTTAGATTATTGTTGTAAAATATCTTGTACACATTTTTATGTTCTTGTAATCTTGTGTCATACTTTCTACTTTTCAATCAATCAAATTTTCATGACTATTTCTACTAAATAGTAAATTTACCTTGACTTTTATGTGAAAAAAATGTAAATTTGACAATTATAGCTACCATGAAATATTTTTATATCCTTTAATATATATATAATGACGTAATGAATTATTATATATTTTATTGTACATATGCATATAAGTTGGGTTTGAAATGTATTTAAAAATAGTTTTCCGCGATGTAATTTAAATTGGTGTATTTTAATGCATATGGTAAACATTCATCGAAAATTGCATGCAACATATGCATCATTTGATATTCACCGATATTTCAACTCAACTCAATATGTATATACATTATACACATAATAATTTGAAAGGCGGACGGAGCGGCCGAGCGGACTAAGGCGTCGGTTGCAATGCACACCGTCACCGGTTCGAATCTCGGTCACGGGTTTCACTTATCTCCGGGCAGACACCTGTCTAGAGAGAGAGGCCACTATCCCTCAACCGGGTATTGCAGATACCTACGAGTGCCCAAATAAAAAATTCTGCCAAAAAAAAACACACAAATCTACGGTATACGGACACTTTGTACTATCTATTGTTTGAGTTGCATACCGCGGACACTTAGTACGGTGAAAATAAATTGGTAAAAATCAATCGCGGACACTTTGTACGATTTAAATAAACCAGGAAATATATTCGGGAGATGAGATAAAATTGAATTGCTCAAAACTTTAGATATCGTGATCGCAATCAGTATAAGACATGAGTTTGGTGACACAATACACTCCACACACAACCCATACACTCTGTAAAATATACAATATGAACCACAACCAAACAACAAAATTAAATCCAAAAAATTTTAAATATGGATATGAATATACAATTTTTAGAATAAATCAATCAAATATTAGGTGGAAGTGTTCAAAAGTGACTAGTACTAGTACTAGCTTGTACGGGTTAAGTTACTAAAAACCTTCATGAACCGGTGAGTTATAAGTTTTTTTTTTTTTTTTATTTATTTGAAGTAATCTACAATCTATACATTTCTTAGTATAATAAGTAGGTTTGATAGGTGACAAGTAAGAGTGATGTGAATAATAAGATTAGGGAAGATACCCAGTGGTAACACCCTGTGACATGAATAACAATGAAGAGAGAGAGAAGAGAGAAAAAAAAATATATGTAGTTATATAATATAAGACAGTTTATAAGTAATTAATTTGAGGTTTGGAGGTGTTACCTGGTAGCGACCTCCAGCACTTATTAAGCTCACTTTTCAAAGAAGATCTCTACACCATTGCCTTTTTAGTCTACGGCGCGGGTTACCAGGGAGTGAGTTGGTTGATAGTTTAGAGATAAGTGGATTTGTGTGTTGTTGAAATTTGTTGTGGAGTCTGGTGTAATATAGTTTTGAGATTTGGTTAAGATTTTGGATTTTGAGATCTTTGTGGAGAGAGTTATAAGTTATAAATCATATTATAATATAACTAGCATAAGATTTGTTTTTTCATTAATAAATAAATAAATCATATTATAATATAACTAACATAAGATTTGTTTTTTCATTAATAAATAAATAAAAACTAGATTTTTATGAATACTTTTACTGCTTATATCATAGTATATATTATTTACAAAAATATGAGAAAAAAAACCAAAATACACAAAAAACAATCCACGAAGCCTGTACACAGCACGAAAATAAAATAATTACAAATACACAATTACTTGAAATAATTTGCCATACTTTTAGTTTTTAAATTTATATATTATGATTTATGACTTATAATAATTATAAAAAAATATAATTAAAATTATAATTATAAAAAATCACGAAGTCTGTAGATACCAGTATACCACAAATTTACTATCATAACTATTATTATTATTATTATTTATGTCTGTTAGCTACATGTGTCTTGTAATAATAAATTATGTGATAATTTGATAGGTACTATATATACTCACTTATATCTACCTCAAATAGTACAAGCTGTCCGCCATACGCATTTTATTGTTATCTGAAATAGTACAAACAGTCCGTGGTTTTAATTTTTTCTAGGTGACCCTACAACCAAATCTACAGTACCCTCCCCCACAGCAAGGCTGGGCATTAACGAGTTAAAAAGTTAAAGTTAAGTTAAAAAGTTAAGTTACTTTTAACTAAGTTACTTAACGAGTTACTTTTTTTTTAAGAAGTAACCTCTATCTTAACGAATTACTTTTTTTTAAAGTAACTTATAACTTAACTCGTTAATTCATTTTATAATCACGTTAAATTATATACTTTTATAATTAATTTGATTATTAATATTTAGTTCATAGTTGGTAATAACAAAGTAAAATTTAAAAGTTTTACCATCACTTTGGAAAACTTATAGGTAAAAAAATAAAATATACAAATAATTTAATTATTTTGTTGGATTTCATAATATATAAGTACTTACAACAAAATACATTTTTTTAAGATATAAAGACCTACATTATAATATTATGTTATTTGTAGATCTTTAACATGAGGTGTAAATGGTGTAATTATAAGTCTTCTATGAAAAAAAAAGTAAATTATTTTTAACTAAGTTAAGTTACTTATTTTTTCCAACTAACTTGTAACTTTAACAAGTTAAATAAAAAAGGAAAGTAACTTTTAACTTTAAACTTAACTTACATTTTTCCGAATTAACTTAACTTAAAGAGTTAAAAAAAATAGTTAACTTGCCCAGCCTTGCCCCACAGTGCCACAGACTAAATGATCTTAGTAGTTGAAGCCTTAATCCTGATAAAAAAAATAATAATTTGAAAACAGATTGATGGTGAATTTAATAATTGCAATACATTTTAACAGTGAAAAGTTAAGTAATATTAACTTGTTGTAGATTTTGATACGGATGAAAGTAATTTTAATTGTTTCGTTATTCTTTTTTAACTTTGTTATTTTTGGGAGGTATCGAAAAATTAGTAGGTAATGGCATTTATATTTTGATATCAATTGCTTTTATTTAATTGTTATTATCTAGTTAACCGTAAATTGAGTTACTTTAGAAACAAACGATAATTTTTAAAGGCATATTCATGTTTTCTTATAACTCGATTTATTATTTTTATCAACTCTCCCAATATTGTAATGCCGTGAGATATCTCATCAGCAGGACTCGAGATTCGGGACTTACTGCACATAAAAATAAACGCTTAAAAACATAATTATAACTACTAATAATAAGCATTTATAAATCATTAATTAATTAAACAAAAAACAATAATCTAAAAAAAAAAACGAAAACATTTCTAAATCGACTACCTACTGAACTCTGAAATCAAAACAATTCAGTGGCGTAGCCAGGATTTTTTTTCGGGGGACGGGGGCTGCAGCCCTCTCAAACCCTCCCCTGGCTATGCCACTGCAAAACATTTTATTCGTATTGTTCAGGATAGAACGTTACGACGGTCAAATAATACGGTTTACCGAGAAATCAGTGTTCAACAGGATATCATTTTTTATATTAATTTGTTTTTTTGAAATCCATTTTTATTTTGGGCGTTAATATTTGTTTGCCCCAACGATCCGCGGACGGCTACCGCCCACGTGACAAGCAGATAATGGATAACAATATCAAACAAGTAAGGTAATAGAATTGTTTTAAATTATAATTCTACCTATCTTATAATTTATATAGGCGTAGTATCTCTATACTCGTCTTCTCATATCTATTTTATTGAGTATTTTGACTAGGTATATATGTAATTATTTCAATGTTGAAAGTTGTTGCGCATATTTTTGGCACTGATATTTGGTTGTTTGACCGAATGTCGTACAGTGCGCATACATCTTATGTTGTATTTTGCACATTGTCGTTGGTTTTTGGAAATATCAAAATTAACAAATAATGATCAACCAAGAACAATAACATGCTCTTCGAGCGTAGGTACAATATATGTATATATAATGTACCTACGTATAATACCATTGATTATAAATACAATATAATCAATGGTAATACGTATCCCTGGTAAAAACTTTAAATTAAATATGTTTTTTATAAACTTATAAAGTTATTAATTTTTAACTAAGAAATCAAATAGTATAAAATATTAAAATATTACGTTTGTCTTTTTATTATTATAATAAATATATTCAAAAATTCAAAATAATACTTTTTTTCAAATAACTACTAAGCTATTACTTTTTGTTGGGTCGTCTCCAAAGTCGTAATCCCTCAATCACTGGTGGTGAGATTGTATAATATAGATTGAAAGCTTAACATATTTCAAACAACAAAATAACACATAAGTCCACTAGAATAACATTTTCTTAAACCCTTAAATGAAATATCTATAATTTTTTTTACAATTAAATCAAGTATTTGTATGCTTTTCAGTTTTCAGTCAATAAAAATATAAAATGTGTATAATTATGTGTCTTAGTTATCTACTAAATTAACCATTATGTAGGTAAGTATCTAATTATTAGGTAATCAGTATAAATTATGAATCCTTATATTTTTAAAAATTCATCATAAATATGTCATTAAATAAGGGTTAGGGAATGAGGAGGGGGTGTAGGGGGCAAAGCCCCCACAGTTTATATTGTCACTAAAAGTATTTTGCGAGGTATTTTGCATCTAGTGAGCTACTTATCTGCAGGCGTACCTGTTTTACACTAACATTTTCACTTACTTCCTGGATTATTCAAGTAATCCATTAGTAACTGCAGGTTCCTTCCATTAGGTTTATGTACAAAATATACTTCAATACTTTTAAGCATTCTTCCACGAGGGTTTACTTTTATTCCACTTATGTCCATGCCATCAATCTTGTAAGCGGTCACCGATGTATGGAAAGCTATTATGCAGGTCCATAATAAAATAACTGCTTTTAAACAATTACTGAAATACACACGTATTTACATAAATATTCTTAATTACTCACTAAAATACCATAAAGGGTGGCATCTGAATGGTAGATCCAATTATTTATTGAAAATATTTCATTGGACCTTGTCAACTTTTAACTAGAAAAACGACTTTACATGATTATTTCTGATTTGAAATTAAACCGACAGAATTTATTATGTCGAACTGATTGGTGAGTAGAAGAGAAGAAGTTAGTCTTCTATAAATATTATTAAGGTACTTATAGATCGTCTTCTTTAAAAATTTCGATTCTGCAGTGCCAATTTTTTACGACTCTTAAAAATATAATAGATCAACGTTTTTGAATAACCTTTCTGAAATATTAAATTAACAGTAGTAAAAAAGAAATAATAATAATAGTTATTTATATTAGTACTTCGCAATAATGTGGTAACTTTGCGTACAACTACTGTTGTTGTTTTGACATGAGGTGGGTATGTAAAAAACTAACATCATATAAGAATATTTATTGACAATATATATTGAAAAATATGACAAACTAATAATATATTGAAAAAGGACGTCTTTGTACAAACAGCTCAAATAGCTTAAAAATATGAGAATTGATAAAATAAACATATTATGATGTAAATTTAATGTATATATAGTTATTATTTTTTTAATTACAACAAAATAAGAAAATCAACATGATAAATCGAGTGAATATACAATGTTGTAAAAATATGAACTTCAAACGCTCATAAAAATGTAATTTAAGTTTCCGTTGGACATTTTTTTTTTTATAGAAGTAGAAAATCCTATAAGGAATCTTGTATTACCTACGTTTTCAAATCTTAGATTTAAAATGCAAAATATTTACGTGTTTTTAACTCAAAATAATTTGCACATTTTCGTCATTTTTACGTATTTTGTCTGCAAGTTTTTAACTTTAAATGCTTAGAAAAAAATTGTTATAACTAATTAAATAATTCCATTGTTTTTTTTATAATATTAATTTAAATTTATGGATTTTTTTTTACCAATACAATTAAAAAAAGGTGGGTAAGTGGATGTCGCTCTACTGTACAGTAGATTAGAAATGGGTCACTGTATAATGGACAGTATTAAATTTGAATTCAATGATATAATATCAC
>NC_042493.1:34922317-34927442 GCF_005508785.2 Acyrthosiphon pisum | reverse complement strand
TTCTTTTATGATATTAAAAGCTATTTTATACGCAGTCCCAAAGTGTATTTATACTACTATACCCTATAAAATATTGGAAAACGGTATAACTATATTATAGAATATACTAATAAAACAATTTAACGTTGCGCTATTACTTATGTTAACATCGTGTAATTTTAAAAGAAACTCTTTCTTTTACATAGGTACAGTATTTTAAATAGCAATTTTAAATCAATTACGCATTTTAAATTTCAAATAGATTACGTAACCATTTCGCCCAACTCTACCTATCTATATTATTATTATGCCCTTATGCGATGGACACCGGCAAGTGACAACCCAACGGTGACACGCATTACGCTAAAATTGGAAAATTCATCGAAAACTCTCGCCCAGAATATGACAATGTATTATTATAACGTACTATTACGAGGGCGTTTCCTCGTTGATAATGTTTCGCGTTAATTGACGTCCCCCCCTAACCAAGGCTCTAGAGCCGCCCCTGATACGATTTGATCGACACGACACGACACACGACACAGCTGCAGTGAATCCGGCTTTATTCGTAAAGAAAGATAAATCATCGAATTTAATAATTTATCACATCTATGCACAATTTTCCGGAGTTCGTGTTTTTCAGAGTATAAATGGGACAATGTAAACTAAATTTAATTTTGTCAAAACTTAAAGTATTTTGAGTTAAAAGCCTAAAATTGACGGAAGTAGCGAGGCCTCTTAACTGTAGAACATTATTATGGTTTGATCCACTCATTATAATAATATATTGGTGTAAACTGTATACAATTAAAATATTATGATAGTATAATTATTATTGTACACTTATAAACTTAAAACTATAAATTGTTAATTGTATTGTTGCACCTACAATTATATTCAATTAAAATAATGTAAGTATCAATAAAATTAGGGGTAATTCATTAAATGGCATATTTTTTCAAACAACCAATTATTTTATATTACATTAATAACCAATTTATATTAACCATTATGTAGGTAAGTATCTAATTATTAGGTAATCAAAATAAATTATGAATCCTTATATTTTTAAAAATTCATCATAAATATGTCATTAAATAAGGGTTAGGGAATGGGGAGGGGGTGTAGGGGGCGAAGCCCTTCACAGTTTATATTGTCATTAAAAGTATTTTGCACCTAGTGAGCTACTTATCTGCAGGCGTGCCTGTTTTACACTAACATTTTCACTTACTTCCTGGATTATTCTAGTAATCCATTAGTAACTGCAGGTTCCTTCCATTAGGTTTATGTACAAAATATACTTCAATACTTTTAACCATTCCTCCACGAAAGTTAACTTTTATTCTACTAATGTACATACCATCAATCTTGTAAGCGGTCACCGATGAATGGAAAGCTATTATGTCAGGTCCATAATAAAATAACTGCTTTTAAACAATTCCTGAAATACACACGTATTTACATAAATATTCTTAATTACTCACTGAATAATACCATAAAGGGTGGCATCCGAATGGTAGATCCAATTATTTATTAAAAATATTTCATTGGGCCTTGTCAACTTTTAACTAGAAAAACGACTTTACATGATTATTTCTGATTTGAAATTAAACTGACAGAATTTATTATGAAAACTGATTGGTGAGTAGAAGAGAGGAAGTTAGTCTTCTATAAATATTATTAAGGTACTTATATATCATCTTCTTTAAAAATTTCGATTCTGCAGTGCCAATTTTTTACGACTCTTAAAAATATAATAGATCAACGTTTTTGAATAACCTTTCTGAAATAGTATATTAACAGTAGTAAAAAAGAAATTATAATAATAGTTATTTATATTAGTACTACACAATAATGTGGTAACTTTGCGTACAACTACTGTTGTTGTTTTGACATGAGGTGGGTATGTAAAAAACTAACATATTGAAAAATATGACAAACTAATAATATATTGACAAAGGACGTCTTTGTACAAACAGCTCAAATAGCTTAAAAATATGAGAATTGATAAAATAAACATATTATGATGTACATTTAATGTATCTATAGTTATTAATTTTTTAATTACAACAAAATAAGAAAATCAACATGATAAATCGAGTAAATATCGAATGTTGTAAAAATATGAACTTCAAACGCTCATAAAAATGTAATTTAAGTTTCCGTTGGACATTTTTTTTTTACAGAAGTAGAAAATCCTATAAGGAATCTTGTATTACGTTTTCAAATCTTAGCTTTAAAATGAAAAATATTTACGTATTTTTAACTCAAAATAATTTGCACATTTTCGTAATTTTTACGTATTTTTCTGCAAGTTTTTAACTTTAAATGCTTAGAAAAAAATTGTTATAACTAATTAAATAATTCCATTGTTTTTTTAATTAAAAAAAGTAAACATCACACAAATATATAATTTGTTGAGTTTCATGAAGGTACATTCATATCGACCAACAACAGCTACTTATTACGGTAAAGCACGATTGAGCATAGACCTTTTTAGCAACACGATTGAGCATAGAATATTTTATGCGATGTTGCCAAATTCACGTTGCCAAAATTTTGTAATTTATTATTTTCACGTATTATATATTACACCAATTATTATGATATCTGACGCGAGCCGTGAGCCGAGCCCTTCAGCTTTATCAACAATGTTATCGATTAATAAATTAGTTCCGGAGTAATATTCCGGACTACCATTGAGACTATTATTGATTTATAAATATTTTGATTTTAGTATTTTCATAAGTCATAACTATTATTATTATTTCATTATTATCAAAAAGATCTATATATATACTGTATTATAATGTGATTACTATTGATTTATAAATATTTTGAATAACGTGACTATAGGTATATTACAGATTGACTATGAAAACATGATATTTTTTCGCCATGTTTTATTTTAAATCATTATAATTATTTAAATAAATATTTTTGTATAATACAGTTCAAAATTGAAAATGGCAACGTTGCAGAACTTTTTATGCTCAATCGTGTCTCAGCCACCTATTACATCTTTTAATCTGTAGTGTATTTTGAAATTGGAATGAAGTAGGTAATTAAATAAAAAATACTTTTAAAAGTTTTGATTTACATTTTGGCAAACGATTTTACCATCAAAGTACGATTGTACTTACATCAAAGTGTGTACCTAAATACCTGTTCAATTTATTTTTAAATATCAGCTAGTACAACATTTTACTATTTATTTTTTAATTCTACGCGTTATTGAATGTTTATAAACGACATATTTAATTATTGTTTTACACGAAAAGTCTATAGGTACCTAGTAAATAGTATGGACTGGAAGTACAAAGTTTTACTTAGGTTTTTAATTAATTATTAAAGAATCGCATTTGATTAAATATAACGACAAGTGATATAAGACGGACAATAAAACACAGTAAAATATGGCGATGTGCATTAATTTTAATAGACTATCGAACTGTGAATAATATTATTATGATTACAATCTATAGATCAAAGAATATTTGTATTCAAAATAATTGTAGGTACCTAATTTATTGAAACCTTTATTGATTTTTATTTTAAAGAAAGAAATGAAAAACGTGTTTAACTATACGTATATTTACGCTTTACCAAAAGATATTTGAATCAATTTATCTATTAAATTTGCAAAATGTTAAAAACTAATTATTTTACAATAGTCTTTAATAGGTACCTAAATAGTATAATATATAATATTATGTACGCAGTTTAAATTCATATACCTCACGTGCCTAATACAGGTTTTTAACACAAAATATTGCTACTATATTAACATACAATGCATTTTATTTGCTCAACAGCATTGTTCGTCATTGGCAATATTTTGTCCATGTCCGTAAACAGCTCAAAAAGAGTCAAATTATTTTCAAAATTTTATCGTATATATAAAATGCTAATATAAACATTCAGTGAAATTTCCAAGTTTCTACACTCATTCGTTTTAATGTATTTTGTTGTTATTAAACTAAGAAAATTGTAACATGAGAAATCGAGTGAATATCAAATCAAATGTTGTAAAAATATAAATTTCAAACGCTCATAAAAATTTAATTTGACTTACTTGTAGACATTTTTTTTTTTTGAAAAAGGTAAAAAAATTATGAGAAATCTTGTATTACATTTTCAAATCTTAGATTTAAAAAGAAAATTTTTGATGAATTTCTAACTCAAAATAATTTGCAAATTTTCGTCATTTTTACGTATTTTGTCAATATTTGAACTTTAGATGCTTATAAAAAAAAATTGTGACTACGGATTTTTAATTTTTTTCATCTGCCTCTGAAAAAATATAATAGGAACCTTCTATTAAAATTTCAAGCTTTTTTAACCAACAAACAAAATTTTATCGATATTTATAGAAAACAAAAGGTGGGTAAGTGGATGTCGCTCTGCTGTACGGTAGGTTACAAGTGGGTCACTGTATAATGCATAGTATTAAATTTGAATTCAATGATATAATATATCACTGTATAAGAAAAACGATTCTGAGCGGAGACGATTTGTCAGTCTATGTATTAGACATACCTATTATAGGTATACTTATCTAAAGTATTAAAAAAAAAATTGACCCATAATAGGTATCAATAATAAATTCCAAATTAATTATATCACAATATCCATTAGGTAACGCGTTATAGGTACACCAACAACAAACCGTGGTACTATCATAAATATATAATAGTATACTTTAGAAGTTTCAAGTACCCACAAGTAATATTATACAATCACAACAAAATAACTAAAATAGTTATTCCAGGTTTTTTAATATGTAATTTCGTCCAAATTTGAAATTAATATGACTATAAAAATAAACTGTGCTTATGTATTTCTTAGAATTTTTGGTAACAGAATTAAATATTTACGTGAAATCTTGTTTTAATTTTTCAATCTTTAGATATAAAAGTTGAACATTTTATAAATTTTTAACTACAAAATAATTATTCAATTTTAAATTTGATAAAGTTTGTCAACATCTCAACTTCAGATGCTTATAAAAAAAATGTGTGCCTATGTATTTATAATACTGTACAACTGTTAGTAGTATCAATATATCATGAGTCTTTGCATTAGAATCTTCACGCATTTTTACCAAGACAAATAAAATTTTATTTGATATTTCATAGAAAAAAAA
>NC_042493.1:34911520-34922158 GCF_005508785.2 Acyrthosiphon pisum | reverse complement strand
AATTACCAATAAAATAAAGAAAAATTGTTACGTAAGAAAATCGAGTGAATATCAAATGTTGTAAAAATTTGAATTTCAAACGCTCATAAAAATTTAATTTGAGTTTCTTATAGACATTTTTTTTTTGATAAAGGTAGGTTATCCTATAAGGAATCTTGTATCACATTTTAAAATCTTAGTTCTAAAAAGAAAAATTTTTACGAATTAATAACTAAAAATAATTTGCTAATTTTCGTGATTTTTACATATTTTGTCAATTTTTGAACTTTAAATGCTAATAAAAAAAAACTGTGACTAAGGATTTTTAATATTTTTCAAATCTCATTGTAACAATATAGTAGGAGCCTTGTATTAAATTTTCAAGTATTTTTACTCAACAAATAAAGTTTTATTGACATTCATAGAAAAAAAAAACTAATTAAATTGGAAACTGAAATTGTCCGTAAACAGCTCAAAACAAATCAAAATATTTTGAAAATTTTATCATGTATAGAAAATGGAAATTTAAATAGTTCGTACATAATAGGTAATATATTATATTATTATGAGTATCATCGTGCTAATAGATATTTTTCAACTGAAAGGAAATTTTAGGAATCATAGATATTATGATTATGTGTAATGTGTATACAGTGTAGAGGAAAAATATTTCATAGCCATGCTATATTTTGTATTTTGCTATTTTTTAATTAATTTTGTTTTTGTTGTTGCTTTTCGTTTCTATGGCAATAAACAAAGCGTTACAAAAATCGGCTAAAAAAAGTTGTACCCGTCCAAAAACAAATCTATGTTAAAATCACGATTATTAACATACCATATTTCCATACTTATATTTAATATTATGAATAATATTATAGGTACACTTATACATACTTATCTATGATTAGGTACGTACCTCCATTAAAAATAATATAAGTGTACCAAGTGTCTTTATTAAAGATACTTATTAATGCGAAAACTTTACGGCACCTAATACCCACATTATTGTATGATATACCTGCTAGGTACCTTATGTCATTATATGTGGATTTTTTTAACGATTATAACTGTGAAGTAATTAATTACGATTACCTATGATAACAAATTAAAATAATAATACTGATTTTTATGGTTGTATGTTAAAATAAAAATAATGAACTATGTTTGCCAACAATTTCGTTTACGTTTTTTTTTTTTTTTTTGAGAGTGTCATTACTTGTAACTTACTGTACAGCAGAACGACATCCACTTACCCGCTTTTTTAGACTATGTATCGAGTATTTTTTGACAAAATTATTTTGTGAAATACTCGATACTCTAATGATAACAATAAATCTTTGAATACCCTAAACAGTTTTACTACGATAAAAAAAAATATTTATTCGGTTTAATACTAGCTTGTGCTCTTCTCCATCAGCTTAGCGTATGTTTTACCTGGCAGGATTTAAGGCTGCTGATATATAGTTACAATAGCAGTTGAAAAATATTAAAAATACATAGGCACAATTTTTTTTTATAAGCATTTATAGTTCGAATTTCGACAATATTTATCAAATTTAAAATTTAATAATTATTTTGTAGTTAAATATTTATAAAATGTTCAACTTTTATAGCTAAGAATTGAAAATTTAAAACAAGGTTCCACGTAAATAGGTTATATATAAATTACTTTGTTCACAATAATATCATCAAATATACCTACTTATAGTAATATCATACGCCGTCACGCCGACAAACCGTCTCCGCTCAGAACCGTTTTTCGTATATACGATGATATGATATCATTGAATTTAAATTTAACACCATCCATTCCAGTGACCCACTTGTAACCTACTGTACAGCAGAGCGACACCCACTTGCCCACCTTATTTTAATATTGGCATAGACATTAAATTATTAATTTTTTATCGCACGTAAGGTGATCTAATGAGAGTTATTTGTATGATAAATTTGCTAAGAACTACAAGCTAGTATTTGTATTTTGTACTCAGTTGGCACTCGTAGTTTTAAGAATTGCAGAAACTTTGTGGCAGGTGACGATGTTTTCTATAATGTAACAGTATGTAACAGAAACGTAAGCTATGATCGTGATTGCCGTCGGGCGTCGAGCGAGTAGCTACTGCTGCCGCGCGTCGCCGCCGAAAATGAAGAAAAGTAACGGATTAGACCATGAGTCCCTGGAACTCCGACCATACATTTTTGGATTTAGTTTGTCTGTTTTAGTAGCGTTTTTACTATCCGATCAACCTCGATCCAACCTCAACCCAACCTCACAGACCAGCAATATTATTACTTTTCTTCATTTTCGGCGGCGACGCGCAGCAGCAGTAGCTACTCGCTCGACGGCAGTGGCGTGGTAAACGGTAATTTTTTTAATAATTATTTAGCTATTGCTGCCGCGTGTCATCGCAATAACTGCCGAGCCGCCGCCGCCGCCGCTGCCGAAACTGAAGAAAAGTAACGATTAGACCATGAGTCCCTGGTACTCCGACACCTTAATTTTAGATTTATTTCGTCTGGTTTAGCGTTTTTACCAACCCGATGATCAACTATGCCCCAAAAAAGATTCTAGTCGAGCCCCGGCACGACCGGCTCGCCCTGTGCGCACGCTTATGGTCATTAGAGTATCGATTAAACTACCGATTAAAGTGTATTAAAGTGCATAAATGTGCATTAAAGTGCATAAATATTAGTTATTACTTTATTGGTTAGTCAGACCTCACTCCGAGTTAACCATCAAACAAACGTCTACTGTATGTAGAAATTACAAAACCAATCTAGATAATATATGGCATTACATTGTGGGGTTGTGCCAGTAAGTCTAACATCGATGTAATACAACGCTGTCAAAACATTGCCCTTCGGACCATCACTGCAGCCTATCGGTTCGAAAGAAACAACGCAATTCACCGTGATATGATGCTGCCTACAATAGCAGACAAAATCCAAAGGTTTGCTCGCAAACACGAGACGAGGCTAAATCACCATGTCAATCCATTGGCCATCCAACTATTAGATAACTCCAAGGATGTCATATTATTGGGACACCTACATGTTTAAAAATGTTGAAATTGTTATAAAAAAATTACAGTTAAAAGTAAAAGGACAGGTTTTTTTTCGTTTTAACGAACTTCTACGGAAGTTCTACAGAATATAAACCGCATTGAACTATGTTTTTCAATATTTTAATCACAAACATTATAATGTTTTTGAAAAAAAACAACTAGTATTTTCTTTATAACGATTTTATACCATTTGAAATACAATAAAATATTGGAGTTCAATACAGTTTGTAGAAAGTTTTCTTCTTTCAGATAAAAAAAAACCAGTTATCAATATCCGACAATTCTATGAGGCCCGAGAGTTTTTTCTGTGGTCATTTTTGTTAATAAAAAACACGGTACTGACTCCTAAAGTCCTAAATAGGTATCTGAATCTGAATGAAAATTAATGGAAAAGTATTATTATTGACAAGTGGCAACTAAAATACAAAATACAATTCTCAAATTTTATAGAATTCTTTAAAATGTTAAAAATTGGCATTCATAGATAGATTCTCTTAATAGTGTATACTTTGTTATACATTTAATAGTGATCTATAAAATAATATTATATAATTGTATAATATAATTTCACATATTTGAAAAATTTAAATTCCATTGCATTTTTTAAGTTCTAGCTATTTCTTGATTTTATTTGCACATTCTGTGTAGTATGCCCATTGATTAAAATATAATTTAATATTTAATCAAGGTATATCTCATTTCTTTGTTCATTATTTTATATTATACCTATACTTTTCAAATTTAAATTGTATGCATTCTCTAATAATTATCTGCATAGGTACACATACATTTTAATACTATTCACATTTTTAAGAAATTGTTGACTAGTTACTACCATATTCTCGTTTTTTTATATACTTTCCCTAATATTTATTTTTGTACTTAGTGTTTAAGTTAAACTTGGTTGATATATAAAATTATATTATTTGCCTGACAGGCAGTGTCCTTTGGTTATCTTGTCTTATGCGCTCTAGCAGCAAAATTGCTACTGCAGTATGCAACTCTGCCGTTTTTGCCACTCTACATTAATATATTTTAAATAATATTATATTCAAAGTAAATTAAGTCGAAAAGTGATTTTAATGAAGAATTAAATAATACTTAGAACTTAATGTATTTGATGTATTATTAAAAGTTATTATTAATAGCTAATACACAATTACACAATGGGTGTATTATTAAAAATTATTATTTTATCAATGGCACTGTCATAGTCGTCTAGTAATTTATCACTAAATATAATATTATCATATAATTAATAATAAGAAAGAATCCTTAACCCTCATAAAGGTGTTAAATGTGACCCTTTTATTAATTTCTTTCCACTACGTTTCAAATTTCAATGAGATATCTGTAATAACTGTTTATTATATCTATAAAATATAATATATAAATGTTATTATATTATATTGAAGCATATCAAGAGTTGTACTACACTTTTTTTTACAACTTTTAGCCTCAGGGTCCTGCCATCCATACACTTTCTGTCTTTTTACTAGTGACAGATACTGTCTATAGAGCTGAAACTTGGCAATGGCAATACATTATTATTTTATTTTCAATTTTAGCAAGATGATAATCTGATGTGAAGCAACATATTACAGAGGATAACCACTTATCAGAGTACTTAACTACTGTCCCATTTTTAACAGAAATATGTATATTTTTAATATATTAATATTGGTATACTTAAAAATTATTCATGTTCCTATTACCTTTGTGGTATCAAATATTTCAAAAACAATTGTTAAATATTTAAGTCATTCATTAAGTCAATTATTATATCACCAAACCATTAAAAAAATAATATAATTTAAATTTATAACATTTGCTTAGTGAATAAATTAATTACATTTCTGGCAGTGTCAATATTTAATAAAATTATATTTTATAACAGAACTATAGGTAATTACAAAATATTTTTAAATAATCATTATTAATCCAATTATGTATTTTTGTAAGAACTATTTGATGATAAAATATATTTTTTAAAGTTTATAATATTTATATAGGTAGTTAACATTTTTGAAATTATAATATGAATTCATCATTCTGTTACATGATGTGTTCTATAGATCTAAAATGTATTATAATGTAATATGTATAAATAGGTACATCATTTAAATGTATTATTTGTAACTAAGATAGATTTATAATGCACCAAGTCACTAATATAAAATATTTATATTTCTATAGAATAAGAAATATTTTAAAAAAAAGCAGGTAAGTGGATGTCGCTTTGCGGTACAGTAGATTACAAGTGGGTAATTGTATATTGGTTGTATTAGACTTGAATCCAATGATATAATATCATTGTATAAGAAAAACGATTCTGAGCAGAGACGGTTTGACAGTCTAGATATTTTATATTTTGTTAAAATTTATTTTATCATGTAAGTTGAATTAATATTAAAATATTATAATTTTTTATTCGTTTCTATGGTGATAAACAAAACGTTAGAAATTAAAATCCCATTTTTAGCGTTTTTTCGTAATTTTCCAGTGGTTTTTCCCGTGGCATTAAATAACTGTTGAGAAAATCGAAAAATTACCTCTCTAAAGTACCATCTTGATCCAATTTTCTAAAAGATAAGGTATTATATGTTGAAATCGAAACACTCCTTCTGGAAGAAATTTTGTATACAGGATATAAAAATAAAAAGAAAAAAAAATAAACAACATTGTAAAAACAATAGCTTCCTCCCTCCGCTCAGAATCTAAAAATAGTGTATAATATGGGTAATAATATTTTATTGGGTTTTGGACCAAAATTTAAAATCAAATCAAGTATTAAAAAATTGTATGTGTCAGTAATGTTCATATATATCACAACTTTATTTTAAAATATTTATTTTTTTTAAGAAATACAGTTTTAATCTTGAATTATTTTTCCTGCTTGCGTACTAATTCTTTTACTATTTTCATGTTATCTTAAAAATAAAGAAAATTAATGATTTTTAAATATAATTAATATCAAATCAAAATTAATACAAAAAATATTATTACTTGCAATAACACTGAAAATGTGATTCAAATTATTAAATGAATTAAAATCTTTTCGATTTCCTGGATTGATATCAAAAGTGAAGTCTGGACCATAAGCAGAAAAATACTGAAACAGAATTAATGTTTTTAAATAAAATAAAATTCTTAAATATATTTAGTTTTTAAAACAAAACATTATTTATAGTTAGGGCAAAGGACTTGTAGCATTTGCATATTAGTTTTTACAGCTGCAATAATAGCAGGATACGAATACAAATATATTTCATGCTTTCACAAAGCTAGTTTTGAATTTTTTTTGCATATAAAAGCATATTTTGAGTTCTTTTTGTTTTTAGGGCATATTTTATACTTTTATATGTAATTTTATACTTTTTGAGACATATTTAACTTAAAAACATTTTTTCCACACCGAAATTTTTATTTCAACCAATACAGTCAAAATGTTTGGATAAAAATTTTAGAAATGTTTGTCATATAATATTATTGATTGTCCACATGTTTGAGCACACGCTGGCACACGTTTGAAAGAAGCGCTTGAGGATTACCGATAAGACAGTAATATAATTTGCTATAATTAATTTTTTAATAGATGGAAAATCATTTACGATCTAACGTTGTACACCATATGACATCACCACCATGCCACTGTGTGCGCACCATGACTTTTATTCAATTATGATTTCTTAAAAAAATATTGGAAAAAATTTTTAAGTGCATAAGTGCTTGCTTATTTAGCGCTTTTTTAGAGCTACAAGTCCTCTGTCCTATTTAAAATAAATCATATTATGGCATTAGTAAAAATTGGTAAAAACTTATTTTAATTATGATTTTTCAATCAACTTAATACGTTTTATGTTAATATATTATTTTACATTTACCTCATTATCTGGTATATCACTCGACAATAAATCATCTTGTCCAGTAATAATTGCAGTTAAACATGTCCAACAACGTGCAACATTTGCTTCATTATATCCGCCTAATACAAAGTTTTACATTTTAATATAAAAACAAATAATATTCCTTAAACAAACATAATAGCTATATTATAAATACTTTAAATGGTAATAATCAGCATTTCTGAAATATTATGCCCCAAAAGACAATTATTTCTTTAAATTTAAAGTCAAATATTAAATAGTAACCTTACCTAACACCTCACTTAATATTCAGAGGTTCATTGCAAAATAATGGAATAACTAATTTATATTTTAGGTACTCATGTTAAGTACAAAGTTAACTTGATAAATTTTTAAAACATTTATTACCTCCGCCAAGAAATAATGTAGGTTTTTCCCATTTCATTACGTTTTTCACACATTCCGCTAATGCTTTTGGTGTCAAGTTAAATCCACCAATTGGGTCTCCAACTAAACTATCCGCTCCACATTGGACAACAATACATTTTGGATTATAGGAACTATTCACCATATTACTAATTCTAAATAAAACAAATAAATATGATTTTTTTTTTAGTCTGAACATATTATTATGAATTGAAAAGTTGTTCATATTACTTTTGAAACATTGTTATGTATTTATCATCATTTATCCCTTCTTTAAGTGGAACATTTACAGTATAATATTTTCCTTTATCTATTCCGATATCATCCAATGATCCACTTGTAGGATAAAAACCTGGTTCATATTGATGAAATGAAAGTGTAAGAACTTTGTCTGTAGCCATATATGCATACTCAACACCATTGCCTAAATACAAAACATTTATTAATATGGAAATTGTTTGACAAACAAAGAAAGAAATATTCATGAAAATAAATTAGAATACAAAAATTATTACCATGATGAACATCAATATCAATATATAACACCTTTCCAAATGTTTTTCTTAACATTTCAATGGCAAGGACTATATCATTTACATAACAAAAACCTTGAGCAGAATCTCTATTTAAAATAGAAAAACATAAATTAAATTGCATTAAAAAAAGTGTCATAAGTAGGTACATTTTTAATAATGATTAATAGTATACATTTAAACCTTAGTGCATGATGCCAACCTCCACACCAGTTGATGGAATATCTGTATTGCATAGTTGTTAATGCTTTTGCAGCAGTTAACGAAGCACCTGAGATATATGTAATAAATTGCCATATATCTTTTACAACTGGACAATCATAACCTAAAAAAAATATATATATATTTTAATAATATAATTTAAATCTAACGATCTAGCTATATAACTAATTGTAAAAAACTGTTTATTATTTCCTCCAAAATATTAATTAATTATTTATTTATTGATTTATTAATTATACATGCGATTAGTTTATAATTTGAACAGTTTATGAAGTGGTATAATATTTAAGAAAAGTTTGGTATCAAACAATTTAAATTTAATCCGTAATCAGAATATTACATATTAGTGTTCAGTACAAAAATGATAATATAAGTTATTTTTATTATTTTTTTCAATATAATTCAATAATATTAATAACCTATTCCATATTCATCTTCAATATCCGAGAGAGAACTGTTGTTGTCATTTAATTTTTTTAGGAAATCAACATATGCACTAGAATGGAATCCTATAAGATCTTCATATGACGAAGGATTCACTTTAAATACATCCATGTGATCAGATAGATGATATGCCTTAATGAGACTATCAACTAAATAAGCCTGAAAATTGAAAATAATATATTATAAAATAAAATAAATTGCAACATTTATTTGATGAAAATACTTAGTTTTTATGAATAAATGGTGTGATTAAAGAAAATAAAACATTAGTTATAAAATGTATGTTGATGTAAATTATTATTTATAATAAAAAATAAAGTATGTAAATTAGAAAAAAAAAAATGTATTTTTTCCTATAGAACAACAGAATAATAAATTGAAGATGAAAAATATAATGAAAAACTCTCATTTTTAAATCATTGTTTTCGGGAAATCTAATTAATATTGCTAAATTTATTAAGTATACCTATTTTGTAATTTAAATAATTAATATATTTTTTTTTAACAACATCCTTCATCAAATTTTTATTTATTTTTAATTTCACTATTTCAAATTTGATGTATTTTATATTTGAAATACACGAAGTTTTGTATTTTCCCCAATTCGGCATGTAAATAAATGTAATATTAAAAATGTTAATCCCATTCATGATTAAGCTCCTAAGAATGTAAAATATTAGAATAAAATATATGAATGTATATCACAGTGAGAACAGTAAACATGATAAATAATTTGAAATCAACGCCGTAAAATGCTATATAATTCAAATTAAAATAATTATTATTACCTATTTATATTCTTACTTATCAGGTCTTACCCTTTTTGGAATATTTGGAATTTTGCAGCATTCTTTGATTAACTGATTGTCATAAATGTAACACACATTATGATCCATGCCTAATAATTTTCAAATACTAAAAACTGTAAATAAGTATACATATAACAATTTTAAATAACTACATGATTTATCGGGTAATAGAAAAGAGCAACATTAATTGAATATTTGAAATCCGAACATTCTATGAACAGCAAAAATAAAAATAAAATGAAACAATAATAAAGTTCAATAGAGATTATTTTGTTGTAAGACGAAACTCTAAAATCCAACAAAACCTATTTTAGGTTGTATTATAAATGTTTAACAAATATACAATAAGAATATTAATTATACTAATACCATTGATTATAAATACTAGTTACTAGTATTTACAATCAATGCTAATACTAATAATATTATAGTATGCAAAATGGGCGATGCATATTCTAATATATTCTATTATCTTTACTTCCCAACGATATTTCTCTAATCACATTTATGTGATATCAATATTATTATCAAACCACAGTGTTATCTTAGTTCATAACAAGCTGTATCGATAACTTCTGAAAAACCATGAACCTATTGGTATCAAACTCAAATTTCAAATATTATTTAATACAGCATAACCATAACTTTATCTGCCAAATAAATGTATCCAACAGTTACGACAAATGAAAAAACATGCCCGGTTAACCAATAGCAACCAATATATAAAAAGTGGATAAGTGGATGTCGCGGAACAAGTCTAGTTTACCGGGCACCATTTTTTTTTGAAATTTTTTTTTTTTGAAAAGGGTTGTTTTGACGAGTTAAGAACGATGGTGCAAAAAAAAATTTGCGGAAATGATTATTTTGGAAGTTATAGCTTCCCAAAGTTAACGATTTTACGTTTATACGCGTGCGCGCAAGACTACTATAATGCCGCGCGGAGGACCTCGAGATTTTTATTTTAAAAGTTACAAGTCTCATTTTGTTTTATTTTGTTGAATTTTTATTAATTATTATTCAAAGCATTCATTTTCATCTTCATCTTCCGTTTCATACTATAGTTAATTACCTACAGTAAGCAGGGCAGTGTTACACAGTTAGCGGCACTCGTCGCTACGCTCCTCGCCGCCGTCGCTCCGCTCCGCAAATCGAAAATATCCCACGATTTGTTGTATAAAACCACCTCAGGTGAACCTCGGTTTTCCTCAAAAATTCCCCGAAACTTACCGTTCAAAAGTTATGGAAGTTCCAAGTTGCAGTGATTACACGTGTATCGGCACTCATCGCTGCGCTC
>NC_042493.1:34890908-34910972 GCF_005508785.2 Acyrthosiphon pisum | reverse complement strand
GGGAAGCTATAACTTCCAAAATAATCATTTCCGCAAATTTTTTTTTTTGCACCATCGTTCTTAACTTGTCAAAAACAACCCTTTTTCAAAAAAAAAAATTTCAAAAAAAAAATGGTGCCCGGTAAACTAGACTTATACCTATAATAAAAACGATTCTGAGCGGAGATGGTTTGTCAGTCTGGATATTATTATTATTTATTATATCTTGTAAGTTGAATTTTTATTATAATGGGGATTATTTTTTATTCGTTTCTATGGTAATAAACAATGCGTTAGAAATTAAAATGCCATTTTTAGCGGTTTTCGTAATGGTCGGTAGTTTTTCCCGTGCCATTAAATAACTATTGATAAAATGACCTTTCTCGCTCCGCTCAGAATCTAATACACTATTATTATTTTTTTAATCTGCTACAATAAACTAAATTTTAGATTCTGAGCGGAGTGAGGAAGCTAGTGGTTTTACAATGGTATTTTTTTTTTTATCCTGTATACAAAATTTCTACCAGAGGAGTGCTTCGATTTCAACATAATAGGTATGTTATATCTTATATTATAAGACTTTATTTTTGAAAATTGAATCAAGATGGTACTTTAAAGAGGTAATTTTTCGATTTCATCAATAGGTAGTTATTTATTTATTTATTTTTAGTTTGAAAAACTACAGACAAATTTCGAAAATCGCTAAAAATGGCATTTTAATTTCTAATAACACATTGCTTATTACCATAGAAACGAATAAAAATAGTACATATTATTATAATATAAATTCAACTCACAGGATATAATACCTAAATAATAATATAATATTCAGACTGACAAACCGTCTCCGCTCAGAATCGTTTTTCTTATACAATGATATTATATCATTGAATTCAAGTTTAATACAATCCTTTATACATTGTCCCACTTGTAACTCACTATAGGTACAGCAGAGTGACATCCACTTACCTGCTTATTTATTAATTTGTTTATTTTTTCTGGATAGATATGGATGTACTGTTGTATTTTTGACATCCCAATTTCCTGCTTTTCCGGTGGATTTTCCCAAAATTTTCTTTCATAAGAACCTTGTCCTCACAATTACGAACACAAGTAAAAAAGAATCAGCCAAATATGCCTAGCCGTTCTCAATTGATGCATTAAAATACATTTTTGACACCATTTATACATTTCTATAGATTATTATTACAAAAGTGTATACACATTAATTATTAGTTTTTTTAATTATAATAATATAAAAGATTTATTGATACCAAATTAAAATTGTAGTAACATATTACACGAAACAAGATTATTCGTTAAAATACATTGGTTCTCATTTCGAAAGCGGAGCTTGTGCTGAAAAGAGAGAGTTTGTGATACAGATTTGGATTATCGTTTAAGAGTCGTTATTAGCGATTAAGAAAATTAAAAACCAAATAAGTTAGAATATGAAAAAATAACAATATTTATAACAATATTTAACGGCTTCACAATATTATAGGTAATTAGGGCTCGGAAGTTGATGCATTTTGTATTTTTTTTGGAACTTTTCAGACGATGCTCTCCTGGCCACAAATGTGTTTCATTAGCATGTGAATCTGAACAACTAATTTTTATTTTGCATTTTTCGGTATTTATTACATTTTAAGTCATTTTTTGACATTTTTAGGTCATTTCCCGCACTTTAAGTAATTTTTACTGATTTCACACTAGTTCACTTCTTATTGTTTTTTGTTGACCATTATGCCGATAACTTAAAACTTGGAAATCACCACGGATTAACATTAGTACCTATACAATTTTATCTCGCCGATTACATTCGTCGTTGTTTCGTTGTAGTGAATGATAATATTATACAAACATTTTATTATTTTTCGTCATATTTTGAGTAATTTATAAGCTTTGATAAATGTATATAGAATTTTATAGGTAGTAAAATAGAATAAAATATTTAAAATAATGTATTTTTATTAATTTAAAACAAATATTTGTAATTTTTTTGGTCATTTTTAAGTCATTTGAATTCTTTTTAGGTAATTTTTTATGTTTTTATGGTCTTAACTTCCGAGTCCTAATTATAACATAAAAAAAAAAACATATATATTAATAGAGTGAATAAATCTATAAATAAAGATTATTGAAACAAAACATTAATGATTAATGATTTTTTATACAATTTATAACTTTTAAAATTATGAATGTTAATATTATATTATATAGTACAAAATTGAATGAACTTATATCTAGGGCTTGTTGTCTGAATACTGTATTAATTTTAGGGACTATGACATTAGTTTACATAATAAAATAAAGGATGTTGGACTTAGTTGAAAACTACGAACCTGCATATTTTACAATTTTTACTACTTCTGCCACACATCTTACTCACACATTTCACTTAAGATAATTAAACATTTCATTTATACTTAATGATTTTTAGTTATAATTTTTTTAAATAAATCATTTAAAAACAGATTCAAATTATTTGTAATATTCATAATCATTAATCCATTAATTAATTAATCATTAATCCAATATCCATGGTAGTATAACCTACTATTAGAATACTATTTTAATCTTACTAAATAAATGGAGATAATTAGCAAAATAACGAAAAACCAAGAACTTTTTAAAATTTAATATCCCAATATAGGTTTATTTGTAATTTTATGAGTACTTTCTCGAGCCACTTTTTTGTATATTATTTTGGAGGAAAATCTTAATTTTAATTCCCTATATTATAACTTAAGACCGAATTCAAAAGATTTTGCAACTTTTTATTGATATCATGTAAGTCGAATCTGTTCAAATATGTACACGAATCAGACTAATTACAGTCTTGTATTTAGTATAATATTTAAATTTTTTGCAATTTTTGTATACTTCACGTGATGAAATATACAAATTATTATATTTTAAGTAATTTTACAATAAGAATATAACTTTGATGTACATTTTCACTTTAATATTTTCCTAATATTAGAAAAGCCAGAAGTTCTATAGATAGTATTAGATATGGTCATACAATAGGGTCGTGATATTAATATATCAATAATTATAATTTATTGGCCAACGTATTCCAGGTATCAACAGGAAGATAAATTTAAATATTATATTATCTTAGACAAAAATGAAGGACATAAAACTATTGAAACTTACACTGAGGTTATGAGGGTAAAACACAATGTTAATTTAGATATAATGCCAAATTTTTTAAATTATTTTTAATATGCACTGATAACAACTGTATACATTGAAGTAATTTTTCACTATATAAACATATTTTAAGTACCTAGCAGATAATACAATTTTCAAGAACTCAATTTACATTTGAATATAATTATAAATTTTAATTCAGAAAAATAATACATTTTAATTTTTGAATACTTTTTTATAAAATTTTTTAATTTTATAATTAGATTATGTCCATTATGTTATCTAAGTAAGTAATTAACAATTATATATTTTATGTATTTTTTAATTTTATCATAATTATACTGCAATTTTGATAAATTTTCATTGCAATTTTGATATAATTTTAACTCATTTTTGACATATTTTTAATACAATTAAATCCGGTCTTTAACTTTAAGGATTCTAAATCCGGTAGGTCCAGGCTTACCAGGCCTGATCGCTGGATACGCCACTGAGTCAAAGTAATATATATTTATATGACTTAATGTGAGGAACTTAACTTCATTTGTCACTAAATTTTAATATTTAAAAATAATGGCAAACCTATGAAAAGTCACAGCCAAATTTAGTTTGTAAAATGCATAACCATTCAAGAGAAGCTTCAAAGTGAAAAGTTCAAAAGTACAGTTACCGTAAAGATTTGAGGTTATCACCATAATGGTTATTTTTAGGGAAGGAATTAACAATATTTAAATATTTCATGTTGCTTAAATAAAACACAAACATACCATTAAATAATATGTGTATTGAATCTTGTATGTTTATCTGTAGATACTTTCAACACTTTACAAACATAATATAAAAAAAGATGAAATTTTCTTCTCAATAAAAAGTGAAAAAGAATACATTTTTAAAAGGTATTTACATTGATTATGCAAGGGGAAATATCAACAACTTTAAAATATTTATGTTTCCAAATAAGTAGGCACCACAAATATATTTAGGATACAATTAATATACATTAAATATTTATTCAGCAAAATACAATCCAATTTATAATTAATAATTTTAAAGAGTAGTGCAGTAGAGGATAATATATGCAAGGCCATCTAGGATTGCCAACCGTTCTATATTTGTTTAATTTGTTCTAAGTCTAAAAACACTTTAAAGTTAATGTAAAAGCTTATTTGTTAAAAGTCAATATATGATGTTAGTTAAATTTCTGTATTTAAATATGGGAAGTATGATATTGGATATGAAAAAAATTATCCTATATTTTGCAGTATGAAAGTTAGCAAACCTAGGGTCGTAATATATGAGAGTATATTATGCAACATTATTTATGACTACACCACTGATTTTATAAAATAATCTTAATAATAAATATTTTTGAATTAATCTTAATAATAAAAGATTTATGAATTAATTTTAATAATAAAAGATATATGAATTAATCTTAATAATTATAATGATTCAGTTGATTGGCTGACAGCAAAGTCTTTAATAACATTTTTAAAGTCTAAGCTTTTGAGAAGTTTCTGATTCATATTTATGATTAATAATGAGTTATAGTTGTCTTCACTTGTTATTGGTTTCAAAGAAGTTATAACATTTTTCAATACTGACAATGTGGAATGTTCAACCTTACAATTGATAGCTGAAAGGCACAATGCCATTTTTATTACTTTTGCAAGCTGTTCAAAAAAAATTATATTTGATGGTATAAAAGTACTGATTTCTCTAATAGAAGATAGGGTTCCACTTAATATATTTTGCGTATTGTTTTTTAATTGATCACATTCGGTAGAAATATGGTAATCTATATACTCTAAGTATATACTTAGAAGATTTTCCAGTCCTTGGTATAAATCAGCATTTGTTATTGTTGAAAAATTATTTAAAAAGTCAAATTTTGATGTTAAATCCCAATAAATATCTTTTCTGTATTGTAATTCAGCTTGTATCTCGTCTATCATGTAAAAGTAAGTTTTAATTTTAAATTGATCGGCTTCATCTGCATAATCAACAGGAAATCTCATTTGTGGTTTCTCGGTATGAAAGTTATTATTGAAATGTAGAATATTAGATTTTTTAAATGCACAAGTCTTATAATCCATAAACTTTTCATTGGTCCGAAAACCATTTAAATAGTTTATTAATGATTCATAAATATCGAAAATCTTAAAGAAATTTATGTCTGTAGATACATATTTGAGTAAATTCTCTTCTAGTTCTGTAATTTTTCCAATAATATCTTCCCAAAACATTGTTATGAAACATGTTTCCAACCGTTTTACTTTTTGCAAAAGCATGTATGCGTTTGCACGAATTTTGTGTGAAAAACTAATGTTTTTAGATATATGAAACAATGCATATACTATTGTTGACCAATTTTTATTAAGACATTTACATGCTTTATTTTTTGATGAAAATTTATTATAAGACAGATCTTTTAACAAAAATTTGACATCATCCCACTGATATTGAAAAAACAAAAAAAATTTAAATAGTTCATCAATTGTTGTAAAAAATGCACCACCTTCATAGCAAGAAGATGCTGCTTTAATCACAACTAAACTTAGAGGATCTGAAGAACATGGCATAATTTCAGCAAATTTGTTTATTTTTTTTAGGCAAGATTTTAAGCTAGCTCTGTGTTTAAGTATGTTACTATCAATATTATATGATAATCCCATAAAACCACTGTGGCTTAAATTATATTTATCTAATGTCACATGGAGTATATTCATTAACTGTAAAGCATCGTCTCCTGGTTTATTTATAATATCCAGAAAACGCTTCTTTGGTATACCTTTATCATCAACATATCGAATGTAAATCGCCGATTCATCAGTGTCTGGAACTGGATCAATAGACATTGAAAAATATATGGCACTTTCTAGTTCTTTTTTAGTTTGAGTTATAACATTGTTTGCAATTAAAGAAATTAATCTCTCATAAAGTCCAGATGATAGAATAGGTGTAGGAAATTTACCATGAGTATCAAGAGATTTAGAATATCTAGCAATAAGTAGACGTGATTTGTGTTTATCAGCAACATACTTAATTGTAATAATATCATTATTGAGTTTTTCGGTATGACGTAAAATATCAACTACTCCAGTAAAAACGTTTGCCCAATATTCATGTTTCAGTTTAATTAAATCGCAGGTTTTCCTTTTTTTTCGTACTCGATCCATTGCAATCAATATATTTTTTTTGGTGTTTTAAGAATTTTATTTTTATAACTAAAAATTGTATTTCTTGATGTTTGGCTTTTTTTTTAAATATTTTAACTCCTTTATTGTTAAAACAGATTTAAAAATCTAGTATTACACCATGAATAATGCAATGAAGTCAATGAATCAACTCTCTTGATAAGGCTGGCTGGAACGATTCTAAAAAAAAAAAAATTAAATAAATTATTTTATTGAAGAAATAAATTATGAATTCATCATTAATAATTTGTAGTGACAACTTATAGTACCTAATTAGTTTTATACTACACATTCAATTATTCAAATTAGCTTATTAAATGGTTCTTATAACATTATTCAATATACAAACGTTTGAACCATAAATGTATAAAATACAGTTTAAAAAAATGTTTAACAATTATTAAGGTATCATATTTTTTTGTTATTTAGTATTAAATACCTATTGTAATTAAAAAAAAAAAACAAAATACCCTCATAAAAAAAATAATCATACATTTGGAGCTTGTGATATTATACTTGTGTGAAGCAATTTGAAACTCTAAATATATTACACTTATTAGTGATTACAGATATAGTGTCACTGATTTGATCTCAACATGGCTTCTTAACGAATAAATTACCATTTAATGTCTATTTAACTGATAGTACATAATATTTAGAATATAGGATTATTGATTCATTCAATACAGTGTAGGTACACACACTATTTGTCATAATACCCCCATAGTATATTAGGTTTAACAAACGTTGAATTGTCGAATTTATAGTTTCAAGTTTTTCAAACACCAAAACATCACAACTAGAGATGTGGAATTTACCGGTAAAAAAATTCGGTAAATTTAACGGTAAAATTTACGTAAAATTCGGTAAATTGGTAAATTTTGGAAAAAAATGTTTAGGTGTAATTTTTATTCAATTTTCAAATAAATCTTACGCATCAAATTTCTTATCTTCTTTACATTTTTATGGAGCGTTTAAATGTAGGATAAATATTATTTTTCCTTTTTACCTACCAACCTATGTAACCTATTCCACTATTCCTACATGACTATTGACTATAAGTCTATATCTAAAATTTTAAATGGCTCTTTAGAAACTAACTACTACTTATTTTATTCAGAACAGAAAACAATATGTCAAATAGGTAACTAATGAAACTTGTATTAAACTATAAACATAACTTCAATATCAACATATACTTGTATGTTTTTGATATAATTGCATTTATCAACATAAAACAAAAAATTATTAGTTTATAATAAACAACAAAACAAATAATAAAATAAACAATACATCTTTTATAAAACAATAAAACTGAAATAAATAACAAAACTGTTTGCAGAATACTGAATAACACAGTAATACGCCAATAGGTACATAATAATAATTGAAATGTAATTAAAATTCGGAACATATTAATTTAACTAGGCGAGCGTATGTTGAATTAAATTAAAAAAATTAAACAATAAAACGTGGAAATATACAACCATTATAGTATTGAACACGATTATTTGTGCATGTTTTATACAGTGTAAGGGTACTATTAGGAATGTAAGTATTAAAGTAAGTAAGTCACTACCACAGTCACATAGAACGAGTAACGACAGAACACAGAACACTCAGTGTTTACTTTTAGATTAATGTATATATCGATTATACTTAAACTAAAATACAGTCTCTGAATTTTATAGTCGTATTGGCTACTCTTGCTAACTAAGTAAAACTTATTCCGCTTCTAAAAACATTTAAAATACGGGGTCACTCAATTTTTTTCAATGGTAAAAAAAACTCGGTAAAATTTACTTTTACCCGTACATTTTACCTGGTAAATTTACAGAGCTTACATCTCTAATCACAACATAAATTATAATCAGGTACCTATATGCACCGAATGAAATTAAAATTGGCAGTTCATATAGTTTAATTCACCCACACACCCCTTCATATTTAAAAGCCCTTAACACAACTGTGAAAGCTTAACTTATTATATATTATATAAATAATTTAATGACATTCTTGTGTTTAATAAAATGATAGCAAGAAAACTCGAAAGTTTACTCTGTTATTTTACCCGCTTACCCAACCACCCAATATTTCAAGATAGGACATCCAGTTGATTATACTACAATATGAAATTTAGATTGGTATCGATTTATTTAAAATCTTATGAAACATTACATTACTCATTGGTTGATAATTTTTCAATAATAAAAGTATACCTATACATTTTTTTTCTTTTCCTTAATAGTTAATTGTAATAATAAGCCCTTAACACAACTGTGAAAGCTTAACTTATTATATATTATATAAATAATTTAATGACATTCTTGTGTTTAATAAAATGATAGCAAGAAAACTCGAAAGTTTACTCTGTTATTTTACCCGCTTACCCAACCACCCAATATTTCAAGATAGGACATCCAGTTGATTATACTACAATATGAAATTTAGATTGGTATCGATTTATTTAAAATCTTATGAAACATTACATTACTCATTGGTTGATAATTTTTCAATAATAAAAGTATACCTATACATTTTTTTTCTTTTCCTTAATAGTTAATTGTAATAATTAACTTTTATGTGAAATTTTTTAGAACGGTTTTCCAAATATTTTGGTATCAAGAGCGGTTTTTGAAAATTTTTGGTTTTGGTTTTTGGAACGATTTTTAAAAGTATGATTTTTTTTCCTTTACCTTAGCCCCTAAAATTGAGTGTAGTACAACATTTAAAAGTGTGTTAATTAAACCTTTATAATAATATTATGTATAATATTTTATATTTTTACATTTTTTAAATATTTTAAGGGTTTTTTGTCAAACCATATTTTAATTATTATCTACATTCTACACAGATGACAGACACACAGTAAACAATATTTTGTGTGGTTATGTCTTATACTCTTGTCTCTTATTATAGTTATTATTATAAACTATTCATTGTTATTGAGAGTAGCTGTTTTTATTATTATCAGCTTAGTGGTGAACGGTGGTATATAGTATACTACTGTTTATCTAGGAATAATTTAGATTTGACCGATTTAGGACTATGTGTGTAGTATGAAAATTTAGATATTTTAGGGACGGGCGAGTGAGTTTACCTGATAACTCTAGGCCAGGTTTATATTATCTATTAACTATTAAAGGCAGAGCCTAAAGCCCTAAAATATATCCGATTTGTATAATTAGTGTAGGTACACTCAATACTCGTAAAGCAAATTTACGTTCAACAGAACTAATTTCGTGTTATTAACTTTAATATTATGTTGTACCTACTTTTGCATACAACATAGGTTGAGATCATTATTCGATTACATTAATATTTAATTGTAATTTACAATAACATTACTACATAACAGTATAATAAATCTCTTGTAATGTGATTAATGCTTATATTTGAACAAAATAATAATTTCAATGGATAATAAAAAAAGAGTATTGGACTATTGAAAATATTGTTATTTAAAAAGGTTTACTGTTAAGACTTAAGATTCAAAATACGTTATAAGATTTCAGATTTGGTACACACATTTGTAATTCAGGCGACAAACATGACGATAATGACATAAGCAATTGATGACAGCGGGACGGATTAGTCGAATACGAAACAATTGTAATAAATAGGGCTAGGAAAATAAAGCACTAAAAACCTACAACAAAGGAATTAAAAAATTGCCAATAATGCTACAAAAAAAAGCATTTTAACCAGGAAAATGCAACTAAAAAAGACTTGAACATTTTTAAGTTTAGCATATGTTCACACCAAGTAATTCTTAGAACAACTAAGCACAATTTATAAATATTAAAAAAATAAATTAAAAACTGTTTTATTAAATGTCGATAAATGTCAACGTATTACGTAACCACTACCCCCATTCGGTAATCGCTTTGACAAAATCTGAAATCTATTTTCAGAAATATTTACCGATAAGGCGATAATATTTCACTACGAAATCACGAAATAAGTATATATAATAATACAATTAAAATAAATTAATAAATAATAATTTAGATAAATATAGACGTAAATGTTCTAAAAGTGTTAAATATGCGTATAATTAACAAAAACTAATTAAAAAGTTAATAAACTGACAAAAAAGTACCAAAAAAGCATTTATTTACAAATATCATAAGAAAATGCAAAAAAAGCAAAATCAAAATTGCATATTTGAATTCTGTGATGAATGAATCGAATTTTGTTTTCGATTAGCTATGTCCTGTAGTACTATGAAAGAAAATGAAATGCTACATAATCCTAGCCCTAGTAATAACTAATAACATTTAGTAATAAATAATATAAACCACAGGGGGAAGAAATTTAAATAAGCACAAATATAACACGAGAGGCCGAGAGGGGTCTGTCTCGACTACCCCCATTCCGGCTTCGACCATCATACATCCTATTGTAGGGTACCATGGGTATACATATACACCAGCTTCACTGAGGAAAGTCTATAATTCCCCTATGTGAGCCCATTCCAAAGATGTAAACACGGAAAAAAAATGTAAATATTAAATATTGACACGAGAGTGGATAGAGAGAGGACTATCCCCACTGTGGCTTCGGCCACTTGTATATTATTGTGAGGCATCATGAGTTCGTGGTGCACTTATACACACCAACATCGCTGAGGAAGGTGTATCATTCCCCGCGCGAGCCCAACTTTAAAGTTGTAAACATTTTTATTAATAAACGGTGCTGCATGGGGGCCAAGCAATGTGAAAACAGTACGGTCCTCATGTAGTGGTTTCACTTGGAAAAAAAAAAGGTAATAAATAATATTATATAGCCGCATAGGGGTGAACAAAATAACAATTGTGATATTTGTATTTTAATTTTGGATGAATAAGTGGATGATTAAGAGGAACACCCCTCATTTTCTTCAATAATTTAATTTTCGCATCCGACCATGACCTCTCAATGTTTTGAGTGTGGGCTCCTGTATTTGCATCCATATATGATATTTGGTGATTTACCGTCTTGTGTACAAAATCTCGGCTTGTGAGACACCTATATTATGCAGCCCATTCATAGGAATGAATTTCTGATCCTGCCTCGCATTCACGTTCAATTATTGGTAGAAATATTTCTCGATTGCGTCGATGCAGTGGCGTATTTAGGAATTTTGATAGGGGGGGGGGATGAAATATATAATAATAGGTACACTCAATAAATATGAATATAATATACATTTTTAAAATCCCCTAACTTGTTGAGATAAGTGTGGATCAAGGTGAAATCAGAATTAACACAAATTGTATAGTACCTAATAACATTTATTATAAATTCATACTAACGACAATCCCATGTTTAATACGATAAACAAAAAAAATAGTTACAATACAAAATCCCGTTTTCTATTTTTTTGGATGCTCATTTCATCGATAACCTTATCTGGCATGATTATTGTATTGACCGATGACATGCAAATAAAGCCAACACATTAAGGGTTCGTATTACAATAGTTAAACTAATGTTAAACCGCGGAATTCGACTGGTAAAATCAGTTGGTTAAGCGTAACCTAGGTTTAAACTATGATTGTAAAACGGGCCTTAAGTGGCTAAGTCGGTTATAATAAACAAAGTATATAATAATTACTATTTAATTTATAGTTATTATTCAATATTAGATAGGAAAATTGATAAAATATTTACTTCTGTCATACTATTTATTAGGTAAGACTTAATACTTAATAAAAACTTGAAAAATATCGTTCAGGTGTATAGCAGTTGATACAGGCAAAGTACAAAATATTTTCAAGAGTTCATGAATATTTGGATAAAACTCTTTATCACAAACATCTAAAGCATGTAACCCAGAGGTGAATACAATGTCACTAAAAATAAACCAATGCCCTATAGTAAATCTACAGTCTTTATAGTAATTTTGTTTTATTTACCGACTATTTATCGGGTTTATTATAAACACTCATGCATGAAAAATAATTCACAGAAAATTCAAAAATATAGTATACCATACCACCATAGAGGTATATTATGTTTTTATTTTCCGATATTTATGCCACGAACTAAATGGCGTATAGTATACAAAGCGGCAAAATTACCACGGCTAGAACATTTAGAAAACAGATATAAGTATATAACTACTTAAAACTTAAAAGTAGTTTCATATTGAGAAATACAGAAAATAAGTAAACTTAACTTTACAAAAAAAAGGGCAAGGGGGGGGGGGGTCTATCCTCTATATCACTCACCATAAATACGCCATTGCGTCGATGAACATAAAAATAACGGCAATCATTTCCATTTTTTAAACCAAATACTCAGTTTATTATACTCGTAACGAAGAACCCTCGTGAGCGTTATGTGACAACTGTAATAAAAGTAAAACCAACAGTAATACAATATTTAAAGTAAAGATAATTAGAGATTATCAAGATTATTAACAGTTGAAAGAAATACCCTTCATATTATATAAAACCGAAGTAGATAACGCATAATATTATACAGTAATTTTATTGCAGTCCAATATCCGCGTACCGAACGTAGAACGACAAAACCGGTAGAGCGCATACCAAATTAGCACCAATTAATTTTTCAATTTTTTTTATTCGATTTTATTCCTAGTTAATTTTTGGTCTTGCTTTTTTATTGTTGCATTTTTCAAACACTTTTATGCTTAAATTTTATTAATACATAGCACAGATGTAATATTATATTATATGTCCGTGATACATAGTTACCTATATTTGAAATTAGGATATCAAACAAAAGGGAAAATACAAACTAATTACACGTCCATGGATAAAGTGATACTTATATCAATTTATCAATTAACAAATCAGAAGACACAATATTATAATTTTATTTACGATTAGCAGTGAATACTGAATAGTGGTGCATGTACATTTACAGATTGGCAAACTGAAGGCCAACGCGGCAAGGCCATAGTATGAATGACGCCAAGGCTAATTGGTAGATAAAAAAAAATCAGGTTGTGAAGGCACACCCGGCCACCACCCGTGGCACCACTGTTTAATAACTTTAATTTTTGTTTATTATATTATTAACATTAATAGTTATCAGGGTTTGAACTTATATTACAGTAACCACACAGAAAATTGACAATACCTACTTGTAAGCAAAAGTGGGTATTAACTTGTTAAAAATTTAAAGTTAAGTTAAAAAATTTAAAAAAATTAACTTTTTAACTTAATTAGTTAATTATTTTTGTTTTAAACTGATTAACTTCTTCAGTTAAAATTTAATTGAATTAACTTAACTTGCCCACTTTTTAGGTAATGTCATTGGTTAAATATTAATACATTATACATAATACTGTACCTATAATGTATAATCAATAGTACTTAATACTTGAATATAGGGCTAACCATTAAAAAAAAAAAAAAAACAGTTAATTATTATTAAATATTTTAAAACGTTTAACATACATTGTGTAATAATTTTTTTACAATTTGATTCCATAAAATAATTTTATTATTGATATTTAATTGCACTTTACGTGTTCACTATACTCTTAGAACATGGAGTTGATATTTCATGTTTATCCATGCTTAACAAAGAAATGATTAAAGAAATTGTACCTAAAGTCGGTGACAGAGCTAAGCTTCTAACACTAATCTTGGTGAATGGCAAAACGTATTAGAATTAGCTAATAATAAAACTGAATACATGATAAGCATTTAAGATAGTTTTAAAAGTAATATTTGATAACTTTGTAAATAAACATAATTTGAAAATATTAAACAGGTAACTTAGGTATACTATAATTATATTTAATTGCATGTCACTCTCAATAATAGCCATTTAACTAAATTAATTTTTATAACATAATAATATTTGGTTTTCTAATATTTTTGTGTTTTTGATCACTGTTACTACAAAAGTTTAGCCCACCCACAAATTATGTTCTAGATTTACCTATGTCCTTTAAATCTTAATTCTTAAGTACTTGCCTATTAGGTTATTGTAAGGTATTATATTTAATAATAATGATTGGGTCAATTTACATTATTAATTAATCTCCTTTATAAGTACTTAGTAAAACTATACTATAAAATCATATTTTAGGACTTGAATAACTCTCAATTTTCTGGTAGGCCTCCTCTGTATTTGGGCAACGAGGCCCTTTTAAATCGTTTGGCGCAATTAGGGTTGGCGCTTCCGGAAAATCCCGGGAACGATCCCGGGAAGGAATATTCCCATTCCCGGAATTCCTGACAACACCGGGAACGGAAATTCCCGACAATTTTAAAAATTGGCAAAAATGAAAATTTTACGAGCAATTATTCTTGGTTACTATTGGCAACATATTTTGATATCTGTACTGATTCCGTCTCTCAATTCACAAAGTCACATGTTGCACTTCAGTATTTTATCACTTTTAAGACTTATGAAATCAAATTCAAAGCTCTTACAAATTACAATTAATAATTAATTTAAAAATAATAATGTATATTAATTTAAATTACAATAAAAATAAAAATTTATTGCTATATCAATGTATTATATATTTATCGATTATCATAATATGGTCTGTAAATTTTAATAGAAGTTTTTACGGTAATAAATAATACTTAGAATAGGACTGGAATATTTGTAATTTAACTTCTAGTTGCATTGTAGAAGCAGTACATAATATATGTATATGTTATGGTGAATGATAAAAATTGGTAAATACCTACTAGTAAAAAAAACGTTTTAGTTCTTCTGATGGCTCTGATAGAAATAATTCAACTAATAACGATAATTCAGATAGTGATAGTATTATAGAAGATCTATACTGCAGAAATTCAAATGGTTCAGCTTCAGCTTCAGATAATGTAAATGATGTCCATATAATAGAAAATTATATAAACATGGAAGAGGAGGTTGATGGTACCTGTACAACGATTAACAAAAAATCATTTGTCTTGGTCAATTTCTTTGGGAATATTTTTTCGACTAAAAATCAAGTTTTTAAATATGTATGTTTAATCAAAAGTATTCTGAAATCAGGATTTAAAGTTAAGGGTCTAAAATCAGTTGGCGGATCTTAAAAACATTTTAAAGTTATTGATGGAGATGTATCAGTGGTAAAAATTACAGATATAATGTCCAAACTTGATTTTCCGAAGAAAACTTATGATCAAAAAAATAAACGTATGATTTATACATTTTCTTTAAATATTGATATAAACGAACAGTGAATGTTAAAAATTGTTTTTATGTATTTGAAGTTTGAACTACTAAAAGATATAGGGGTTTATTTGGTTTAATAATTATTACTATTATTACTTGGTTTGTTTTTGACATGTTTAATAAATGTTGATTAATAAACTTTTTAAGAATTATATGCAAAATGGGTGTTTTATATATTTTATTAAATTGTTATTTGCCATTTATTATAAAATTAAGAGTGGTAAAGTGCTTAGTTAAACTAAAATTTACCAAAAATCATGATAATGTACATGTAATACATTATAATATTGGTGAGTATACTATAATTCGTTCCTGCAATTTATTTAAGGTTCCCGTAAATTCCCGCGTGTTCCCGGGAATTCCTTTCCGTGAATTCCCGTCGAATAACGTTCCCGGGAATCGCTCATCCCTAGGCGCAATAACATCTTGATGGTGGAATATGTATGAGCTTAATATGGAGTATGAAATAGTAACTAGGGTACTACGGTTACAAGAAACATAGAAGCATAATAATATATTTATGGGTGTAGTATGGTATAATAGGAGGCTATATAGGACTAGAAAATTATTAAAACATTTAAAACTACAATTTCGGATAAAATGTAAAAAATGAAAGCAAACACCATGAGGGGGCTACAAAAGTTTCTGTGGAGGCTGTACCCATGCATACTACGACCATGAATATATAAATATTATACAATAAACAGAAGAGATATAATTCACTTTAATAATATTAAGAGCATATGTAATTTTCACCACAAAAAGCTTGATAAAGGGTAAACTATGCCATTATGTAATCTGCTCAATCTTGTATCAATACAAATACAACAATAATATAATATGAATAACTCAATTATTTTAATTTGCACAATTTTAAAATAATCAATAATATATTTTTTTAAACTTGTTCTGAGTTATTCATAAGTATTTTATTCATCAATCAAGTTAATTTTTATAGATATACATTTTAAGGACATAATTAAATTGTACATAAAGTTATATAAAAAATAATCAATTGTAATTGTAAGTACACCTAAGTACTTTGTGTATAAATTAGTAATACTTCAGCTGGTAATAAAATATGTAAAATCAGAAATATTATAATATTCACTGTGGCTTGTTCATGTTATTTATTCACGTTTTATGAGCTATAACTGATGCGAGTTCGGTAAATTTATCAGATAACTTCCAATAGTTGAAATTGGAAGTGTGGTGTAGAATATCAAAATTAATATTAAGATGTGGAGCAAATTATATAATAAAAATATTTGAAAATTTAAAACAGCAACACATCAAAACGGTCGTAGTTTATTCGGCTTCCGTTTTATAAAAAGGTCAATTCCCAAATGGCACCCGTCAAATAAGTTTTTATAAACAGTCCTAAAACGGCTTTGGTTTTATACAACACATATTCTTTCCTAGTTCATACAGACTGAGGGCTTAGGCCTATCTCAAAAGAAGTGTAGTAAAAAATATGTTGGTGTTTAATGGGCATATTCTAAGTAGATTATAAAAATTATACAAAAAATCATATATTGTGAATTAAATGTTATTAAAATAATATTAAATTTTAACGTTAAAAAATAGAAAAAAAATTGTAACATTTCTTTAAGTAGGTATATGTAAAAAATAAAAATATAAAAGAATCATACACTGGGTAAATTTTTGAAGCACTATTTTTATTATAATACATACGCGTGTTATTTCATTCGATGGAAATTTGTCAATAATGTTTTCAATGAGCCACTGTTTTATTAGGTGAATTTATAATTTATATATCTATTTTTTCAATTTAAATTTAAATTATACAACGGTATACAGTATATCGGTATATCGACCTAAAATTTACCGTTTGGGAATTGACCTGTTCGTAATATCTTTTTCGATGGGAGTCTTTTGGAAATTTACCTGATCGCAAAACCTTTTTCGATGGGAGCGGTTCGGGAATAAGCTAACAATATACATCAGCCGTTTGTGATGCACCGATCAAAACCAGTGCCACAACTAGAGATCCAAAGACCCAGGTGCAAAGTGCAAACAAATGTGTTCAAAACGGATGAAATGTCTTATTACCTACATAATATAGGTACTAGTTAACATCATACAATAAATTGTACCTAACAGGTCGTAGGTATTTTATGACATCAGTTTTATAGTTGGTTTGTCCAATCGATAAGCATATTAACCGACACTAGACTTGGACATGAAGTAGGTATACTACAATTTATATTTTATAGTACAATATCGTGTAAACTGCAGAACTACTATGTGAAATAAGTAGGTATGGTTTAAATAGTATTATTAAATTATTAGTTATTTATCTGTCATTTTTCTTCTTTTAAATGTGAAAAATATGCAAAATCTATTTCTCAAAAAAATAATACATTATTAGAATCCGACAACAGGGTTATGTATAGGAAAAATTGTCAAAATGGTTAGTTAAAACTGAATACGTGCGAAAGTAGAAAAATGTTGAGGTCCAATTAAAAATAAATAAATAATTATATATATTTTGCATGTTACTAATCCAGTAATAAAAATCAAACGAATTTATATCTATTATAATTTTATTGCTATACTATGAACAAGGATAAAACGACCGTAAAACCGTGGCTGCGCATCGCTCCCCCTTCTATGTACAGATAACCATACCGATCGGCCACGATCGGCGATAGGCATCGTTGACACATTCGTATGTACCTTAGTGTTAACAGTAACAGCAATTTGACTATTTTATATAACGTTTGGGTTATAATGCATTTGTTGACGAGTATTACGTTTATATCGAAAAATATTGATGTTAATACATTAGTACTGCTTATAATGTAGGTACTACACAATATAACCAACGCGGCGATGTAATGAATTTGTTGTGTTTTTCTGAGCCCTGTATTCACGCCACCGAGCAGTGGGAAAGGAACTATGGTGGGAGAAAAGCTCCGGCTAGCGACAGTATCGATGCGGTGATTACAATATTTCTTTCGTGAGCTTGAGTAAATCTAATAACCAATAAGACATTTTAGCCATTTTACACATGTTACTAGTATATATGTATGAGTTCTAGATATTTTTTGTTTAGCTGTTTTGACGTTCCCTATATTTATTTCGCGGTGTTAGTGACACCTTCAAAAAGAAAATTACCAAGTAATAATAATCAGGCAGCTCCAATAGCGTCTGCATCAGTAAACAATAGCGACAGACTGTTCATGTGAAAACATTTCATTATAAATAAGTACACATTATAAAATCTTCATTTCTCTTTTGAATCATAGTGTCTGCTGAGGGTCCTATGAGTCACAGATTTTTTTAAGAGCTAAAAATCAAAGTTGTCGAAAATTTGGATTTTAATTTGGACTCATGAATAACAATGTAAATTATATAGGAGTTTTTTTTTATCAAATGTAGTATCATAAATGTATGATAAACATTTTTTGTGTTTTTTTTTTAGGGTATTACAAATCCAGCCTTAATTATGATATTATATAAATTATAAGGACTATGATGGGGTGGTAAAATAATTTATTGTAAAAACAATACGATGTCGAATGGGAAATTATTTATGCTACTTATGATGGTATCACTGTAACGCAATTTGCCATCACCGAAACACCCGACCAACCTAGCATGCTTCGTCTATTAGTTTAAGGCAGGGATGGCAAATAAGTGGCACGGGAGAAAATTATAAATGCTGGTTGGTGAGAAGCTGCCACTTTATACGGTGGAGGATGGTAGTGGTAGCGATTACACTGTTTCCGCGATATTTCGTAAAACGCATAAAATCTAAATAAGTATGTAGGCACTAGGACATTAGGTAGTCACACGCTCACTGAATAAAAATAAATCAAAACACTATAATTTTGTAAACAGGAAAGTAAATTAGAAACAAGAAACATTTCAAATATTTGTCTAAAAAATATTTTTATGAAATAATATGCACTAACGACTGTAAAAAATCGACTATATGCCAAATATGCCTTTACACCCAAAACATGCAAAAACATGCACTATCAAACTTCATATTATTATTACTATTGTTATGAAACGGATTTGTATCTCAGCTAGCATGTTTTCCTGTGTAGCAAAAAAAACATGCAGATGCATGAACTTACGAGCCCTGTTTATAAGCATTGCAAGCAACGAAATATTAACCAGATATAAAAAGTCTTTGAAACAATATGAAGTAAAATGTTTCTAACAATCAATAAAAGTTGAATTTTTTCAATAATTTTTTCTACATTATTATCATTCATTTTTTATTTATATTTGGTAAAAAATCTCTGTTAGCAAAATTGATTAGTGGCACGGCTGAAATTTTTTTTTTAATTTTGTCATAAATTGTCACGTTGACTAAATTATATAAGCCATCCCCGGGTTTAAAGTCTATAAAATGGTAAAATGGTAAAAGATAAAATAGTTATTTAACAATTTGGTGAAACTAGGTATATCGTATCTACGATTATTATTAATTTGAATTACCAAAAAACAAAATTTTGCGAAATATTGGTTTTGCTTCAAAATTTCTGTTTTTCTATTTATTTTTTGTTTTTCCTGATATTTAAAAGTACTG
>NC_042493.1:34878918-34889403 GCF_005508785.2 Acyrthosiphon pisum | reverse complement strand
TTTGTTCAAATTTAATAGGTGGGTCGTGTGTGCTGCAACTAACATTTTCTTGTCTCATGGTCGAAAAAGTTCGCGCCTCCACTGCTCTTAACTGTAAAATTCCTCCACTTCGAATCTAAAAACTCTGAGGGGCTCTTACCCGCTCGCCCCTCACATAACTACTACACAGAAATGGTGTGCCTTAAAATGTACACTTTTTTGCTCGCTGATAAGAGCCGTACTGTATCGTCAGATTATATTATTATCTGTGGTATCGCGTTGTACACTAGCGCGTGGCTAAAGAATGTATGCGTATTCGTGTGTACCTATCTAGTTTTTGTCAATTTTACCAATGATTTCTGCAAACTGATTTTAAATCGTTAATATGTTTTACTGAGATTGACGAGACTACATTTTAAGATTTTTAATTTCGAATTCAAATAATAACATTTAAAATGTTATTTTTTTTAAATATTCAAATAAAATGTATAGTGGTTGAAGGATGAAATGTTGCCTGATCAATCTCAAGCAGATATAATAAAAAATTCATGTTAGTTTTCAAAAGTATATTCCCAATACTTGGTCCGTTTGTATGATTGACAAAATTCTGGTACATATTGGTTGATATAACTGACAAGATTACCACCCCCTTAATTTGAATATTGCAATTTATATGTATCTATCACGGTTTAAGATATACTGGTTGCACAACTCTATAAAATAAATAAACCCTCTCATAATTTTGTTATCATAGAATGAAGAACTAATGAGCGCTCCTCGTGGGATAATTTTGAAACATTAACCACATTAAACCATAGCCTATTCAAGAGTTGGCCGCTAGGGTTCACCAAAATCTAGTTCTACGGGCCTTATTACATTGTTCTGTGTCTTATCGCAAAACATATTGAACGGTCCATGTCATATAAGCAATTTAATATAGGAGTTGTGTAACCAGTATATCTTAAACCGTGGTATCTATGCTAAACTGGTACTGGTCTGGCGCACGAACTACCGCGGTTACTAAATCAACCTCCAATAAAATAAGTTATTTAGGTACTAAAATTGTAAGCTTTTTAAATCTTTATAGATGATATGATATATTTTTATTTGAAATTGTATAATGAGATGGATCATTTCTACAGAAAATGCATAATAAGAATATTTGATGAATTACATACTTACATAGCGTGGATAGAAAAAATACATTGAAGGAAGGAGCCATTTATTAGTGAAACTTAGATTTAATTACTTATTGTAGGTATTCAGTGGTTATTCCGGTTAGAAAACTTGTTCTTTTTACCCTTCGCCGGTGGTTGCCGTGGAGATTATAGGTATGTGCAAATTTTTTATGAATGGGTTGTAGTGGGAGGCGCATTTGTTAAAGAACCACAATGAATAATGTTGGCTTCTTCATCAATTGTTTTGATATGAAGGTCGTTGTTGAGAGTATTGTTAGAGACAAAGAAGGGAGCGTCAGTAATTTTACGGAGCGAGTTTTGAAATTTTGTATTTTATTAGTATTAATTTTTTGAGCCGAAACCCAAAGTTGAAGTCCGTATGTCCAAATAGGTTTGATAAGTGATTTGTAGATTATTATTTAAGTTGGTGAACTTGTAGTTTCAAATTAGAATACGGGGGCGTGCGTTAACAATTAATCTTTTAGTTTTTAAATGTTTATTCCAAGTGAATCATTGTATTCGAAAAATGAGTGGTGACGGTTAGTCAGTGAGGGTATTTTATATTATATTTATATTGTTATTAGTTTATTACCTATTATTAATACGGTAGCCGGTAAGTTGAATTAATATACTATAAAATTACAACAAAAAAACTTAAATCGTTATTCTTGATTATTTAATATGTAATTTCCTCCAAATTCGAACATAAAATAACTATAAAAAAAATCGTGATTTATATTTTTAAGATTTTTTGGTTACGGAATGACCTATTTACGTGGAACCTTGTTGTAAGTTTTCAATCCTGAGCTATAAAAGTTTAACACTTTATAAATTTATAACTACAAACTCATTTTTAAATTTAAATTTGATAATATTTGTTTTTAAATTACAACAAAATAACCAAATCGCTACATGAGAAATCGAGTGAATATCCAATGTTGTAAAAATTTGAATTTCAATCGCTCATAAAAATTTAATTTGACTTTCTTATAGATTTTTTTTTTTTTTTGAAAAAGGTCGAGATAAAGGTAGATAACTTTATAAGGAATCTTGTATTACATTTTAAAATCTTAGATTACAGTACCTTAATATTTTTAAAATTATAATAGGTATTTAAGAACGAACAGTGGAAAGTTGCAAGTTTTTACGAATACTAATAAGTTTTGAATTAGAACAGAAACTAAAATTGTTTGATAATCATTATTTTACGGTTAATCTCCAATTTCGTTAATATTTAAACTTCAGGCACTATTTTATAACTCTTATAAGCAACATTTATATGGAACCTTGTATTAAATTTTCAAACCTTAAGTATGAACTTTAAACTACAAAATAATTTTTAAATTTTGTCAAAATTTGAACTACAAATGTTTATAAAAAATTATTGTAAATTTACGATCAACTATTTTTTTTTACTTTGCAGTTTTAGCAACATAATATAAAGGACCATATAACAAAATTGATTTCATTGAAAACTGGGTTTATCTAAAAAAATCATGTTTTCTCTCACTTATTTTTTTTTTAATCTTCCAATTATTTAGAAAATTATTGATAATTTTTACTTTTGGCCTAAAATCATTGAATATTTTATATTGTGCAATATACTGAGTTCTGTGTATTTATTTTAAAACAATAGTAATTATTTGGACCTAAAAGTTAAATTAATTATTAAAGTTTTTGTTTTTAGTGTTATTTGTTAGTTATGATTTATAGGTTTAATTGTAGAACACTTAAAATTAATTTCATCATTATTTGAAGACAAAGATCTAACACTACAAATATGACTCCGGATTATTGATATATGAATTCCATTATATTTTTTTTTATACCAGACCTAGAATAGATAAAGATATTCAACTCTCCATTCCTATGTTTACAGGTACATTCAAACTATTTGGAAATATCTGCCTGATTAAATAAGTACATTTATATTTTTATTAATGGAATAAACTAAAAAATAATAAATAATTTTATGTTTATTCATTAGCCACTTTGACAAGTTTAATGTTTGCAATTATAATACTTAATAAAGTGTTAAAAGTTAAAAAGAAGGTGGGCTAGTGGGTGTCGCTCTGGGCCTCTGCTGTACAGCACGGTCACTGTAATAGTGTAATAGATTACGTTAAATTTGAATTCAATGATATCATTGTATAAGAAAAATGATTCTTAGAAGAATCACCCTATGATATTATTAAGTATAATTAAAATGCACAAATGGCGTGGCATGGTAATAGATTTTCATTAGTTACATGCAATTTTACTAAGATTTTGAATAATAATATTGACCATAAACATTCAATTGTTCATCTATTCACCCCATTTACAGAGTTTATAAAATGTTCTGAATGATTGACAGCTGACATTCTGACAAATTCATTATTATTAGACTGTGGTTTGATTTCCATTTATTAGACACTATAATATTCCCCAGAAAAAACGTCTCTTTGGATTATTGAAATTAATTTATCTTAATCTCATTAATTTATCTTATAAAATGAATAAATCTAGTACCTAGTCACGACAGGCCTAGTAGGTTACAAGTTAAACTAATGCCTTTTTTCCTTTTAGCATAACCGTATACCTAATGGCTTTGAAATTTTTGGAATATCAAAAAATGATATAATAAACAAGTCAAAACTAATATAAAATCAAAAAAAATCTGCAGTTGTCTAGTACCTAGTATTTAATTGTAATAATGAATTACCAATGAAAAAAATAATGCTAAATAATCACACCCCAATAGTTATTTCTAATTTCTTAGTTTCTGACTATATTCGAGGTAAGTAGTGGAATACCTTCAACAACAGCTGTAATAGCCACAGAACACTGAAATAGATTTATTTTATGGTAAAAATTCTAGACACTATTATACCTAACATACGTATACATTTTCAATTTTGGTATTGTTTTGAACTGTTTATAGGTACCTACTTCAAACTTTATGAGAAATGTTTATTTATTCACGATTTGTGTATACTCAAGACATCAGGTTTTTGCTGCACTGTATTCAAAATTAAATATTCATAATTACTAATAAGTATAACACATACACTAGTTAACCACAACTAAAATAATTGAAATGTAAGAGTGATAATCAGCATAGACGATTTAACACTAAACTTATAGATAATATATTTATTTATTTATTTTTATGAAACGGAATGAGTCCAATACAAATATAGATATAAATCTTAAAGCTAAAGTATGTAACAGTATAAATTATAACAACAATATAGTGAAAAACATTACATAAATAGGAACTGGTTTAGTCTCCCAATAGAAACGATGGATCCTCATTCCCTAATCTCATCATTCGTGATACAGGACTGTTTCACAAATAATTCACAGAATAAAAGGCGATAAGAATGGGGAAGATGCTTTGAGAATTAAAACTGGGAATCTAAAATTAAGCTTGTTTAGTAGAATAGGCGAGTCGATTCGACCATCAATAAGTTTTGACAATAATGATAGGTTTGTTTGGACTCTTATTTATGAAAGATTAGCATCAGGGATCATAATCTATCATTGGGAATGGTTGAACGGATCATATTATTAATAATTCTTAGTTATTACTGCCTATTGGTAACGTGATCTTCTACGTTATTTCAAAAGTTTAGTATTCGCTACACATTTGAAATAGTGTTGAACGCCATAATATGTAACATAAGGATTGGTTAGTTTTTGTCATAAATACACAATGATAATAACACAAGTATGTGTAATTTTAATAACAAGTTTAAAATAATATGATACTTTATAATATGTGATTGTGTTCCATGGCATTATGAAATGGAAAATTTTAAAATTTTGTTCATAACCTATAATTGTTATTCATTGCCAACTAAATTGTATAGGTATTTAATAGTTTAAAACGTATTTTAAACAATTTGTACTTCTAAAAGATTTATAACAAGTAGCCGTTTTACTCTGCCATTTAAAACAATCAAGATGGTTATATTTAGGTGGAAAAAAGGCAAATAAATAAAGATAGTCGTTTAGCGTTTTGTTTGGAATGGGAGAACTCTTATATAATAATAAAATGTTGTATAATTGATACTTACGTGACTCACAATTTCTGTATCTACGAGCTATTGAAAACAGTAAATGATAAAACGCGTACGTACACACTCCGTGAAAGCAAATTTAAGTAAGATATCATTTACGAGCAGTAAAAAACAAGTATCAAGCACTGTTGTGGGCCCGGACTCTGGGGTCTGGGGCCGGATTATTAGGTTATAGAAATCGAAATTTGTTTCGGAAAACACATGTTTGAGCGTCGTCGTCGTATAATATCGATCCGTAAACGCAATATTATGTGTATACCTTCATAACATAATATAAGAATGGTCCATTATCAGTTGTGTGTCGCTTTATCATTCGTAGGTCGCTACAGTGTGGGCCGATGGAGTGACTACGTATCTGTTCAGTTTTCACGACCGATCCAGCCCGGCCATCAGTCACGCTATCAGTCATGGCTTTGTCGGTGTTTTGCAGCGGTGAACTGCCGGTGTGGTTGAGGGGGGGGGAGGGGTCAAAGGTTTGGAAATTACAACAAAGCTGATAATATCGCGTCGACGTGAGGTTCAAACCCACCGGCCACTACCCCCGTCTCTACGTGTCGAGTGCGTCGACGCGCGCTTTGTACGTCTGTCGAGAATTTAGTGAGCTCGTCCACGATCAGTGACGAACATCGAAAACCAAACTACCTAAACAATAATACTATTACAAATTTCCTCGGGTCATGTTTAGTAAAAGTATTAATATACGCTGCAATTTAATTTGATTTATAGTGGGTATATGATGCGAGCTTGAAGGAGACGTAGTTACGATTCAGGACTCGGTATCCAGTGGAGCCGTTCAGTTTTTAATTCAGTATATTATTATAGTATATCACATAAATCATAAATGTCCGATAAACATTTCGAGAATCGACTATCGATCTACGTTCCACGCTTAAATGTGTTTTAAACGTGTATTATGAACTTAAAAGTACACATTACACTAGATACATTTTTCTTTTATAAAATCATATAGAAAATTCAATCCCGCAATCTCAACGTCGCACACACGATCACGTCCACTCGATAAAAATGCTCCAGTGCCTACACCAGTCGTGGTTTTCAAACTTTTATTAAACGCAGCACACCGTGCTCCTCAAAAAATGTTCACGGCATGGACCTTTTTTATTGCTCTAAATAATTAGATGAACAAAATTGTTTTTAATTAAAATTAAATACATTTAATGCGAAATGTGTGATTGATGGTTGACATTTTTTCATAAAACCGCGGTTTGAAAACCACTGGCTTACATCGTCTACAATTGTCGTAAGCAAAATATTTTAACCTGCCCAAATTGTGTCCAAACAACACCATACCGCATACAGTAATGCCATACCGTGACCTGCGTATTCGAACTTGTCGCAGGTAAGTACCTATATTATAATATTATTATGTCGTTACGTAATTTTCGTGTAAATTGGTTGCGACTGGCGTATACACTGGTAAATTAAGTTAGGTAGCCGATAGGTTATTGTTAGGTTAATGAGAATGTTAAAAAAACAAAAGTATGGAATGAAGTGAAAGTTAGCAACAATAAAAGTTGCCCTACACGGCCACAAGTAGCAGCAGTAGCGATATAATGATTTAGGTACTGCAACAGCAACAGCTCAAGCTGCGACAGTGGCGGTCAATACATGTAACAGTCAACGTGATGCGTTTTGCCTAAGCTTAAGCTGTCAAGCTGATACGTATTTTTAATATATTTGAATTTTTGACGAAGTATAATACTTAAATGTTTGCTGAAAATAATTTATAAGACAAGATAAAAGATTATTATCATAATAAAATTCGTAATTAATTTACGATGTAAGTAACATAATATTATTAGGAGTAGGCAGGGACGCCCGGAGGGAGGGGCCAGTGGGGGCCATTGCCCCCCTGAGATTTTTCGTGTCACTTACGAAATTGGAAGTTTTTTTACATAAAGTTGATCTTGAGCGACTATTCGACAATCCTTGTATCTAACAAGTCATATAGGAGGTATTTAATCGCAATAAAATACATTACGATTATTTTCAATACTTTTGGCTGGTTAGGCGTAATTGCCGAAATCGTGTATGAAAAACATAATATTATAATAATCAAATCAAAATACTTGGAAAGCAATAAAGCAAACGGGATTATAAATTATATCGTATAATGTACGACGTTTACGACAGAATTACAGATAATATAATATTAAAACCGATTAGCGGTTTCTGCGATTGCGATATCGATATCTTACAAATTATATATTATTACACTAATAGTGTAATTTTATATAAAGTTAAATTTGTTTTTATTTAAAAAAAATTTTGTTTGCCCCCCCTGAGCTGCATCTCTGCGGGCGTGCCTGGGAGTAGGTATTCTGTATTATATTATTATTATAGTTATATGTACAACGTACTGTCCTATGTGTATTGTGTACGACGTGCGTTCGTCAGGCGCGCTTCCGAGTTAACAAAGGGATAATACAGGTGCACTCTGTCGAGACTAGAGACAGTCATTGAACTCTGTCGAGTACGTGACCGACCTACACTCATTTCTTAAAAATCAAAATTCAAATACTCAATAATATTACAAAAAGTAGTAATTGGACGAGCGAGAGAAAACCGTTTCAGTTATAGGCTAGCCCGGTCACTGTAAACCGCGACGTGTCGCGTACGGAGTAATGAGTACTCGGTATGATATTTTCATGTAGGTATAGTATTTGGATATTATAGCCACTCGGCCCGGTGAGAAGAATGAGCGTAGTAGGCGCGTAGGTACACGGCCAGTAGATTGTCGGTGAACAGGAAATGAGTTTTGCGGACGAGTAATCGTCCCGTGTGCGCGCGTAAACATTCCACGTTCGTTTGGACATGCGCGTAGCTGAATGCTGCATACATAAATTGGTCGTTGGCCTCGCGAAGTCGCAACGAACGCGTGAATATTGATTCGGCGAGCGTTGCTATAGCAGCGGGCAGAAGAAATGTACTGGTTGCAGTGAGAGAGAGTGAGAGTGGGTGAGTCAGCGTGTGAAAGAGAGAGAGAGTAGGTGAGTCAGTGTGCGAGAGTGTGGCGTGGTGCCAACATTATTTTAAAGAGATAGCCACAACTTTTCCATTCGTACACATTACAATAACGAGCAAAAGAGAGAGAAGAGAGAAGCTTAACAACAAGATTATTAGAAAAAGATAGCAGACACTACGTCTATAAACCTATCACACGAACGGGTTTTGGCCATCTCTTTCCAACCCACGTCGTTATTTGTTATCACTACGAGTTGTCGTATTTAAGTTTTAATAATAATAAAAAAATAGCAACTACGTTCTGATGTAACATGAAACGTATAATATAATATTTTAATATGGTGCGTTCATTGACCTTATGACTTTTACTAGTAGGCGGAGCATATGAGGACAGCGGTACTAGGCAATTTGCGTTACGGTGATATATTAAACACAGTTTATTGTATATTTGGTATTATTTTATCTTATTATTTACTAGCTGATCCCGTGCAGTTCGTTGCCCACTAAAAATGCCATCTGTATATGAATAATATGTATAAAATAATAATAATATCTTTAAAACCCATGGTAAACATTTATAAACAAAAAATTCCAATCGGAAATATCAAAATCCCTGTTTGAGCACCTCCCGGTGTTGGTCCTCTCCCTTTTTAAATTAGCCTATCTTCTGACCATAGGTCTAATCTATCTCTGTACCAAATTTCATTAACATTACTCCTGCCTTTTAAGAATGCATAAAGGACACACAGACAGAATGACAAACATTCATTTTTATATATATACAATATACATTGTATCATCTAGTGCGAATGCACTGTGTAATTCAATAAGTAGTAACACCCGAACGTCTGACCGCCGGAACTAGGTGCATCGTAGTATCGTACATCCATATTCCGTCAACTAGTATATAAGGTCTATGGGTGCTCTAAACATTTATCGAAACATCTCCTATTGGTCTTATTATTTTACTGCAGCTTTGGCAAATTGTGCTCATTATTTTACTCACGTCCTCGATCTCGATGAAAACAAAGTGGATAGAATTGTGAATCATTGACGACGATGCTTATACCTTTTTTTTTCCGTGTTAAATCACTACATGGGAGCCGAACTGTTTTCACTTTGCTTAGCCCCCACGCAGCATCGTTTATTTAATAATAAATGTTTACAACTTTGTTTTTGGACTCGCATGGGACGTGGTACACTTTCTTCACCTGCTGCTGATGTATATATGTATATCACGGCCCCATGGTGCCTCATAGTTTGTGTTTTTTTTTAATTTATGCTTATACCTAGTGTAGGGTTGCCATACGTCCCGGTACACATAATTAATATATTGATATTAAATTTATTATATTTTAAAGAACGTAACCGTCTTGAAGTAGAAACTGTAGAAAGTATCATTCAATGCAAATTTAATTTCAAAATGACTTGTTCGGAATTTCATACGTATACTATGGGAAAACCAGAGATATTGAAACAGGTGAAAAAGTCAGAAAAATATAATATTTCAAAATAAATAAATATTATTTAATTAATCAAATGTATCATCTAATTTTATTTCTTTCATAATTCAATGCTATTATTATTGTATTCTATATATAATATATATAATTTTATAATTAAAAAAAAAAAAAAGTTTGTTTAAATTATTTTTGTAAATGTCCCGGTAGTACTAACTTTTATAGAAATCCTAACCTAGTGTACTATACTGCTATATATTTTATTATAATGACGTCATTATTGTAACTTGTACCTAAAAAATGTACCAAATCAAAAGGCAGCATAGATTTATGAGTATCGATTGTTTTACAAGTCCACGCTATTAACGCACCTCGTGTAATAAAGATTTAAATTAATCATAAACATTTACTCTTACCATATACGGTAATTTGTGGAACTAAATGTATGTCTATACTTTAATCGTAATTATATTTTTATTGATATAAGTAGTGGATTTGATATTTTGACGTGGCGATCGCCCTTCCCCCTTCGCCATTTAGACTATCTTTTTAACGTTATTTTTATTATAATATATAGCTAAACAAAAAGGAAATTTCATTTTTGAAAATACACCCCCCTCCCATGGGTGACGTCTGGATCTGCTACCGATTAGTACACAGTATAATATGAAAATAAATATAAATTTAATAATATGTAATATAATATGAACCTATTTATACATTTGTCATCGAATTGATTAAACGATAAGTAAATACGTAGATACAAGATACAACCAGTATAGGTACAACGACAAACTGCCCATACAAATCTATTTTCAT
>NC_042493.1:34877205-34878292 GCF_005508785.2 Acyrthosiphon pisum | reverse complement strand
ATGCTTTCTAAAAGACGCATAATATCAAATTTAGCATTAATACATTCTTTTGGTGTTAAGAGGATGTCATACATCCGATTTTTAGGAGGTATACGATACAGGTAATTTTAATGAAAATTTGAGAAAATGTTTTAAAATTTATTAAATACCTATTATATAAAATGAAAACTAATTAAAATTATTGTATTATAAGTCTCAGCTAGTGATGGCTCGCGAGGTTCACGTAAAGGGGTGTAATATTTTTTTTAGATATGTTATTAAAAACATTTTAGATTCTGAGTGGAACGATGAATGTATTGATTTTACAATGATGTGTGTTTTTTTATTTTTTTTTTTTATTTTTTTTATTTTTTTAATTTTTTTTTATTTTTTTTGTGTCTGTGTACACGATAAGTAGTCGAAATAATGCTACGATTTTCAACTTCAGTATCTTGTTCGATCAGAAAGTGAATATCGTTGGTGCATTGGGGAGGTCAAAATTTAAATTTCCCAGTGGTTTTCAAAAGCGCCGGGAAAAACAAAAGAAAAATTAAGGAAAAACGGGAATTTTTACGCAAAATCGATTTTTCACAAAATTGAATTTGGTTTTTGGTGTAACTTTAAAAAAAATTACCGTAGATACATGAAATGTTGACTGAATGTTTATCTTAGCATCTTCTATACACCATAACATTTTCAAAATATTTTGATGTATTTTGAGCTCTTTACGGACATTTTTATTTTCCATTTTTTTTTAGTTTTTTTCTAAAAATATCAATAAAATTTTATTTGTTGGATAAAATATATCAATATTGTTACAATATCAGTTGAAAAATATTAAAAATACATAGGCACAATTTTTTTTATAAGCATTTAAAGATCAAATTTTGACAAAATTTATCAAATTTTAATTTGAAAAATTATTTTGTAGTTAAAAATTTATAAAATGTTCAATTTTTTGTATCTAAGAATTGAAAATTTAAAACAAGATTTCACGTAAGTAATTTAATTCTGTTACCAAAAAATCTAAAAAATACATTTACGCAGTTTTATTTTTTATAGTCATTTTTAAGTACAAATTTGGGACGAAATTTACATATTAAAAACC
>NC_042493.1:34875763-34877155 GCF_005508785.2 Acyrthosiphon pisum | reverse complement strand
GATTATTTTAAAAAGTACTGAGCAGTTTTAGATCTTAAAAGTACAGACTAGATCAAATGTTCCATCCTCAAAGTTGAAAATTGAAGAATTACTTTGACTACTTACTATTGTATATTATACAGACACAAAAAAAAGTTAAAACGAAAAACACTCTTAACCAGTGGTGGCGTGAGAGGATTTTTGTGAGACAATTGTCTCACAGCTAAAAGGGGTGGTGCGTGGGTACTGGGTAGGTACCTATAGTGGATAGTTAGTTCTGAAAAATATTGAGTGACACAACGTATTAAATAAATAAATAAATAGACTATTTATAAGTTTTTAATTGAAAGGGTTCTCGCCAGCTTATGGTAATCGGTAAAAATGACCAAGGAAAAAAAGAACAATTTTTAAAAATATATTAATTGATTATCATAAAAAAAAAGTTATTGATATCAAATTATTATCATTTAACAAAATTAAACTCGAAATTAAATATTAATGATATTGTGTCGTGCGTGCTACAGCAGTTAAGAAATTTTCAAATTATAATAGAAATATTAAAAAATAAAGTATAATTAAATATTTGAGTAAATAAATAACTGATTTTGTTTGTATGATTTTTGGGCATAAATCTGGTTTAGCAACTTATCGATTTTTCAAATTTTTTTTTCCAACATGTGTATTTTAGGGTTCTTTATAAGAATGTAAAAAACCCGGAGAAACTTCCTTTTGACGTTATTGATAAGAAACTTCATTAACTATATATTTTCGTTACGCGTATTTTAAAAAAAAAAATACTTAGAAATTAGAACTGAATATTATTAATTTTTTTTTCATAATGTGTGGTTTTAACGGTGATTTCAAAATTGTTTGAATTTTTTTGCGGAAACTATTATTTTGGAAGTTTAAGCCATCCAAAGTTTGCTATTTTACGTTTATACGCATGTGAGAAACAATACTTTAATGCTAAGCGGAGGAACTCGTGTTTGGTGTTTTTTCGATTTTATTGACCGAGCGCAGCGCACTGAGCGAGTGGCAACGCTAGCAGATTATGTGCTTTTTAACAACTTTGTTTAATTCCTAGGTCTGCCCAAGGTGGTTTTACATACGATTATCAAATCGGGGGATATTTTCGATTTGATATTGTCCGAGTGATATCCAATGCTAAGTATATTTTTTTTTTAAAAATACGCGTTAAATATACGAAAAAAATGTAGTTTTTGAAGTTTTGTATGAATAACTTCAAAACGAAGTTTATCCGGGCTTTTTTTTTTACATTCTTTCAAAGCACCCTAAAACGAACATTTTGGAAAAAAAAATTTAAAATAGAATCGTTTCGATTTTTTTATATTTTTAAGTAAACATATATAAGCCCGTATGGGGGCATCGCCCCCACGTATTACTTTTCATGTA
>NC_042493.1:34831911-34874009 GCF_005508785.2 Acyrthosiphon pisum | reverse complement strand
CCAAAGTTGAAGTCCGTATGTCCAAATAGGTTTAATAAGTGATTTGTAGATTATTATTTAAGTTGGTGAACTTGTAGTTTCAAATTAGAATACGGGGGCGTGCGTTAACAATTAATCTTTTAGTTTTTAAATGTTTATTCCAAGTGAATCATTGGATACGAAAAATGATTCTGAGTGGTGACGGTTAGTCAGTGAGGGTATTTTATATTATATTTATATTGTTATTAGTTTATTACCTATTATTAATACGGTAGCCGGTAAGTTGAATTAATATTATAAAATTACAACAAAAAAACTTAAATCGTTATTCTTGATTATTTAATATGTAATTTCCTCCAAATTCGAACATAAAATAACTATAAAAAAAATCGTGATTTATATTTTTAAGATTTTTTGGTTACGGAATGACCTATTTACGTGGAACCTTGTTGTAAGTTTTCAATCCTGAGCTATAAAAGTTTAACACTTTATAAATTTATAACTACAATTTCATTTTTAAATTTAAATTTGATAATATCTGTTTTTAAATTACAACAAAATAACCAAATCGCTACATGAGAAATCTAGTGAATATCCAATGTTGTAAAAATTTGAATTTCAATCGCTCATAAAAAATTTGACTTTCTTATAGATTTTTTTTTTTTTGAAAAAGGTCGAGATAAAGGTAGATAACTTTATAAGGAATCTTGTATTACATTTTAAAATCTTAGATTACAGTACCTTAATATTTTTAAAATGATAATAGATATTTAAGAACGAACAGTGGAAAGTTGCAAGTTTTTACGAATACTAATAAGTTTTGAATTAGAACAGAAACTAAAATTGTTTGATAACCATTATTTTACGGTGAATATCCAATTTCGTTAATATTTAAACTTCAGGCACTATTTTATAACTCTTATAAGCAACATTTATATGGAACCTTGTATTAAATTTTCAAACCTTAAGTATGAACTTTAAACTACAAAATAATTTTTAAATTTTGTCAAAATTTGAACTACAAATGTTTATAAAAAATTATTGTAAATTTACGATCAACTATTTTTTTTTACTTTGCAGTTTTAGCAACATAATATAAAGGACCATTTTATTATAAACATGACATTTATAAAAAAATTGTCAATAAAAGTATAAAAAATATACCATGTAATTAAAATGTTACTATAATCAATTTCAAGTATTTAAGTACAGTTTTTCATTTATTAATTACAAGAAAATAACAAAATTGATTTCATTGAAAACTGGGTTTATCTAAAAAAATCATGTTTTTTCTCACTTATTTTTTTTTAATCTTCCAATTATTTAGAAAATTATTGATAATTTTTACTTTTGGCCTAAAATCATTGAATATTTTATATTGTGCAATATACTGAGTTCTGTGTATTTATTTTAAAACAATAGTAATTATTTGGACCTAAAAGTTAAATTAATTATTAAAGTTTTTGTTTTTAGTGTTATTTGTTAGTTATGATATTATAGGTTTAATTGTAGAACACTTAAAATTAATTTCATCATTATTTGAAGACAAAGATCTAACACTACAAATATGACTCCGGATTATTGATATATGAATTCCATTATATTTTTTTTTATACCAGACCTAGAATAGATAAAGATATTCAACTTTCTATTCCTATGTTTACAGGTACATTCAAACTATTTGGAAATATCTGCCTGATTAAATAAGTACATTTATATTTTTATTAATGGAATAAACTAAAAAATAATAAATAATTTTATGTTTATTCATTAGCCACTTTGACAAGTTTAATGTTTGCAATTATAATATTTAATAAAGTGTTAAAAGTTAAAAAGAAGGTGGGCTAGTGGGTGTCGCTCTGGGCCTCTGCTGTACAGCACGGTCACTGTAATAGTGTAATAGATTACGTTAAATTTGAATTCAATGATATCATTGTATAAGAAAAACGATTCTTAGAAGAATCACCCTATGATATTATTAAGTATAATTAAAATGCACAAATGGCGTGGCATGGTAATAGATTTTCATTAGTTACATGCAATTTTACTAAGATTTTGAATAATAATATTGACCATAAACATTCAATTGTTCATCTATTCACCACATTTACAGAGTTTATAAAATGTTCTGAATGATTGACAGCTGACATTCTGACAAATTCATTATTATTAGACTGTGGTTTGATTTCCATTTATTAGACACTATAATATTCCCCAGAAAAAACGTCTCTTTGGATTATTGAAATTAATTTATCTTAATCTCATTAATTTATCTTATAAAATGAATAAAACTAGTACCTAGGTCACGACAGGCCTAGTAGGTTACAAGTTAAACTAATGCCTTTTTTCCTTTTAGCATAACCGTATAATGGCTTTGAAATTTTTGGTTTTTTGATATAATAATAAACAAGTCAAAACTAATATAAAATCAAAAAAAATCTGCAGTTGTCTAGTACCTATTATTTAATTGTAATAATGAATTACCAATAAAAAAAATAATGCTAAATAATCACACCCCAATAGTTATTTCTAATTTCTTAGTTTCTGACTATATTCGAGGTAAGTAGTGGAATACCTTCAACAACAGCTGTAATAGCCACAGAACACTGAAATAGATTTTTTTATGGTAAAAATTCTAGACACTATTATACCTAACATACGTATACATTTTCAATTTTGGTATTGTTTTGAACTGTTTATAGGTACCTACTTCAAACTTTATGAGAAATGTTTATTTATTCACGATTTGTGTATACTCGAGACATCAGGTTTTTGCTGCACTGTATTCAAAATTAAATATCCATAATTACTAATAAGTATAACACATACACTAGTTTACCACAACTAAAATAATTGAAATGTAAGAGTGATAATCAGCATAGACGATTTAACACTAAACTTATAGATAATATATTTATTTATTTATTTTTATGAAACGGAATGAGTCCAATACAAATATAGATATAAATCTTAAAGCTAAAGTATGTAACAGTATAAATTATAACAACAATATAGTGAAAAACATTACATAAATAGGAACTGGTTTAGTCTCCCAATAGAAACGATGGATCCTCATTCCCTAATCTCATCATTCGTGATACAGGACTGTTTCACAAATAATTCACAGAATAAAAGGCGATAAGAATGGGGAAGATGCTTTGAGAATTAAAACTGGGAATCTAAAATTAAGCTTGTTTAGTAGAATAGGCGAGTCGATTCGACCATCAATAAGTTTTGACAATAATGATAGGTTTGTTTGGACTCTTATTTATGAAAGATTAGCATCAGGGATCATAATCTATCATTGGGAATGGTTGAACGGATCATATTATTAATAATTCTTAGTTATTACTGCCTATTGGTAACGTGATCTTCTACGTTATTTCAAAAGTTTAGTATTCGCTACACATTTGAAATAGTGTTGAACGCCATAATATGTAACATAAGGATTGGTTAGTTTTTGTCATAAATACACAATGATAATAACACAAGTATGTGTAATTTTTCTAAGAAATAGTATAAGCACTAATCAAATCAGTAAAACAATTCTGTTCATCATTAAACATATTTTGTTGTGAGGAGCTTATAAGTTATAATATAATCATTCATCGCATACTTGATACAGTGTATCAAAGAAAATTAACAACAATAACAAGTTTAAAATAATATGATACTTTATAATATGTGATTGTGTTCCATGGCATTATGAAATGGAAAATTTTTAAATTTTGTTCATAACCTATAATTGTTATTCAGTGCCAACTAAATTGTATAGGTATTTAATAGTTTAAAACGTATTTTAAACAATTTGTACTTCTAAAAGATTTATAACAAGTAGCCGTTTTACTCTGCCATTTAAAACAATCAAGATGGTTATATTTAGGTGGAAAAAAGGCAAATAAATAAATATAGTCGTTTAGCGTTTTGTTTGGAATGGGAGAACTCTTATATAATAATAAAATGTTGTATAATTGATACTTACGTGACTCACTATTTCTGTATCTACGAGCTATTGAAAACAGTAAATGATAAAACGCGTACGTACACACTCCGTGAAAGTAAATTTAAGTAAGATATCATTTACAAGCAGTAAAAAACAAGTATCAAGCACTGTTGTGGGCCCGGACTCTGGGGTCTGGGGCCGGATTATTAGGTTATAGAAATCGAAATTTGTTTCGGAAAACACATGTTTGAGCGTCGTCGTCGTATAATATCGATCCGTAAACGCAATATTATGTGTATACCTTCATAACATAATATAAGAATGGTCCATTATCAGTTGTGTGTCGCTTTATCATTCGTAGGTCGCAACAGTGTGGGCCGATGGAGTGACTACGTATCTGTTCAGTTTTCACGACCGATCCAGCCCGGCCATCAGTCTCGCTATCAGTCATGGCTTTGTCGGTGTTTTGCAGCGGTGAACTGCCGGTGTGGTTGAGGGGGGGGGTAGGGGTCAAAGGTTTGGAAATTACAACAAAGCTGATAATATCGCGTCGACGTGAGGTTCAAACCCACCGGCCACTACCCCCGTCTCTACGTGTCGAGTGCGTCGACGCGCGCTTTGTACGTCTGTCGAGAATTTAGTGAGCTCGTCCACGATCAGTGACGAACATCGAAAACCAAACTACCTAAACAATAATACTATTACAAATTTCCTCGGGTCATGTTTAGTAAAAGTATTAATATACGCTGCAATTTAATTTGATTTATAGTGGGTATATGATGCGAGCTTGAAGGAGACGTAGTTACGATTCAGGACTCGGTATCCAGTGGAGCCGTTCAGTTTTTAATTCAGTATATTATTATAGTATATCACATAAATCATAAATGTCCGATAAACATTTCGAGAATCGACTATCGATCTACGTTCCACGCTTAAATGTGTTTTAAACGTGTATTATGAACTTAAAAGTACACATTACACTAGATACATTTTTCTTTTATAAAATCATATAGAAAATTCAATCCCGCAATCTCAACGTCGCACACACGATTACGTCCACTCGATAAAAATGCTCCAGTGCCTACACCAGTCGTGGTTTTCAAACTTTTATTAAACACAGCACACCGTGCTCCTCAAAAAATGTTCACGGCATGGACCTTTTTTATTGCTCTAAATAATTAGATGAACAAAATTGTTTTTAATTAAAATTAAATACATTTAATGCGAAATGTGTGATTGATGGTTGACATTTTTTCATAAAACCGCGGTTTGAAAACCACTGGCTTACATCGTCTACAATTGTCGTAAGCAAAATATTTTAACCTGCCCAAATTGTGTCCAAACAACACCATACCGCATACAGTAATGCCATACCGTGACCTGCGTATTCGAACTTATCGCAGGTAAGTACCTATATTATAATATTATTATGTCGTTACGTAATTTTCGTGTAAATTGGTTGCGACTGGCGTATACACTGGTAAATTAAGTTAGATAGCCGATAGGTTATTGTAAGGTTAATGAGAATGTTAAAAAAACAAAAGTATGGAATGAAGGGAAAGTTAGCAACAATAAAAGTTGCCCTACACGGCCACAAGTAGCAGCAGTAGCGATATAATGATTTAGGTACTGCAACAGCAACAGCTCAAGCTGCGACAGTGGCGGTCAATACATGTAACAGTCAACGTGATGCGTTTTGCCTAAGCTGAAGCTGTCAAGCTGATACGTATTTTTAATATATTTGAATTTTTGACGAAGTATAATACTTAAATGTTTGCTGAAAATAATTTATAAGACAAGATAAAAGATTATTATCATAATAAAATTCGTAATTAATTTACGATGTAAGTAACATAATATTATTAGGAGTAGGCAGGGACGCCCGGAGGGAGGGGCCAGTGGGGGCCATTGCCCCCCTGAGATTTTTCGTGTCACTTACGAAATTGGAAGTTTTTTTACATAAAGTTGATCTTGAGCGACTATTCGACAATCCTTGTATCTAACAAGTCATATAGGAGGTATTTAATCGCAATAAAATACATTACGATTATTTTCAATACTTTTGGCTGGTTAGGCGTAATTGCCGAAATCGTGTATGAAAAACATAATATTATAATAATCAAATCAAAATACTTGGAAAGCAATAAAGCAAACGGGATTATAAATTATATCGTATAATGTACGACGTTTACGACAGAATTACAGATAATATAATATTAAAACCGATTAGCGGTTTCTGCGATTGCGATATCGATATCTTACAAATTATATATTATTACACTAATAGTGTAAATTTTTATATAAAGTTAAATTTGTTTTTATTTAAAAAAAATTTTGTTTGCCCCCCCGTGAGCTGCATCTCTGCGGGCGTGCCTGGGAGTAGGTATTCTGTATTATATTATTATTATAGTTATATGTACAACGTACATTGTACTGTCCTATGTGTATTGTGTACGACGTGCGTTCGTCAGGCGCGCTTCCGAGTTAACAAAGGGATAATACAGGCGCACTCTGTCGAGTACGTGACCGACCTACACTCATTTCTTAAAAATCAAAATTCAAATACTCAATAATATTACAAAAAGTAGTAATTGGACGAGCGAGAGAAAACTGTTTCAGTTATAGGCTAGCCCGGTCACTGTAAACCGCGACGTGTCGCATACGGAGTAGTGAGTACTCGGTATGATATTTTCGTGTATCATATTATTTGGATATTATAGCCACTCGGCCCGGTGAGAAGAATGAGCGTAGTAGACGCGTAGGTACACGGCCAGTAGATTGTCGGTGAACAGGAAATGAGTTTTGCGGACGAGTAATCGTCCCGTGTGCGCGCGTAAACATTCCACGTTCGTTTGGGCATGCGCGTAGCTGAATGCTGCATACATAAATTGGTCGTTGGCCTCGCGAAGTCGCAACGAACGCGTGAATATTGATTCGGCGAGCGTTGCTATAGCAGCGGGCAGAAGAAATGTACTGGTTGCAGTGAGAGAGAGTGAGAGTAGGTGAGTCAGCGTGTGAAAGAGAGAGAGAGTAGGTGAGTCAGTGTGCGAGAGTGTGGCGTGGTGCCAACATTATTTTAAAGAGATAGCCACAACTTTTCCATTCGTACACATTACAATAACGAGCAAAAGAGAGAGAAGAGAGAAGCTTAACAACAAGATTATTAGAAAAAGATAGCAGACACTACGTCTATAAACCTATCACACGAACGGGTTTTGGCCATCTCTTTCCAACCCACGTCGTTATTTGTTATCACTACGAGTTGTCGTATTTAAGTTTTAATAATAATAAAAAAATAGCAACTACGTTCTGATGTAACATGAAACGTATAATATAATATTTTAATATGGTGCGTTCATTGACCTTATGACTTTTACTAGTAGGCGGAGCATATGAGGACAGCCGCGGTACTAGGCAATTTGCGTTACGGTGATATATTAAACACAGTTTATTGTATATTTGGTATTATTTTATTTTATTATTTACTAGCTGATCCCGTGCAGTTCGTTGCCCACTAAAAATGCCATCTGTATATGAATAATATGTATAAAATAATAATAATATCTTTAAAACCCATGGTAAACATTTATAAACAAAAAATTCCAATCGGAAATATCAAAATCCCTGTTTGAGCACCTCCCGATGTTGGTCCTCTCCCTTTTTAAATTAGCCTATCTTCTGACCAGAGGTCATTAACATTACTCCTGCCTTTTAAGAATGCATAAAGGACACACAGACAGAATGACAAACATTCATTTTTATATATATACAATATACATTGTATCATCTAGTGCGAATGCACTGTGTAATTCAATAAGTAGTAACACCCGAACGTCTGACCGCCGGAACTAGGTGCATCGTAGTATCGTACATCCATATTCCGTCAACTAGTATATAAGGTCTATGGGTGCTCTAAACATTTATCGAAACATCTCCTATTGGTCTTATTATTTTACTGCAGCTTTGGCAAATTGTGCTCATTATTTTACTCACGTCCTCGATCTCGATGAAAACAAAGTGGATAGAATTGTGAATCATTGACGACGATGCTTATACTTTTTTTTTTCCGTGTTAAATCACTACATGGGAGCCGAACTGTTTTCACTTTGCTTAGCCCCCACGCAGCATCGTTTATTTAATAATAAATGTTTACAACTTTGTTTTTGGACTCGCATGGGACGTGGTACACTTTCTTCACCTGCTGCTGATGTATATATGTATATCACGGCCCCATGGTGCCTCATAGTTTGTGTTTTTTTTTTAATTTATGCTTATACCTAGTGTAGGGTTTGCCATACGTCCCGGTACACATAATTAATATATTGATATTAAATTTATTATATTTTAAAGAACGTAACCGTCTTGAAGTAGAAACTGTAGAAAGTATCATTCAATGCAAATTTAATTTCAAAATGACTTGTTCGGAATTTCATACGTATACTATGGGAAAACCAGAGATATTGAAACAGGTGAAAAAGTCAGAAAAATATAATATTTCAAAATAAATAAATATTATTTCATTAATCAAATGTATCATCTAATTTTATTTCTTTCATAATTCAATGCTATTATTATTGTATTCTATATATAATATATATAATTTTATAATTAAAAAAAAAAAAAAGTTTGTTTAAATTATTTTTGTAAATGTCCCGGTAGTACTAACTTTTATAGCAATCCTAACCTAGTGTACTATACTGCTATATATTTTATTACAATGACGTCATTATTGTAACTTGTACCTAAAAAATGTACCAAATCAAAAGGCAGCATAGATTTATGAGTATCGATTGTTTTACAAGTCCACGCTATTAACGCACCTCGTGTATAATAAAGATTTAAATTAATCATAAACATTTACTCGTATTACCATATACGGTAATTTGTGGAACTAAATGTATGTCTATACTTTAATCGTAATTATATTTTTATTGATATAAGTAGTGGATTTGATATTTTGACGTGGCGATCGCCCTTCCCCCTTCGCCATTTGGACTATCTTTTTAACGTTATTTTTATTATAATATATAGCTAAACAAAAAGGAAATTTCATTTTTGAAAATACGCCCCCTCCCATGGGTGACGTCTGGATCTGCTACCGATTAGTACACAGTATAATATGAAAATAAATATAAATTTAATAATATGTAATATAATATGAACCTATTTATACATTTGTCATCGAATTGATTAAACGATAAGTAAATACGTAGATACAAGATACAACCAGTATAGGTACAACGACAAACTGCCCATACAAATCTATTTTCATTGATTTATAACTAGGTATATACATATTTTTTATTAATCAATACTATTAAAATATTTGAAAATGTTACTAGCTCGCTGATAAATTTAAAATTGTATAGTCGCTACCCATGCCCATACGTTAGTTGTTTACGCCTTACAAACTTACGACATAGCAAATTATATATTAGTTAGGGGGAGGTAAAATAATTTGCGATTATGCAATATACAGTTTATGTGTGTCATGGACGCGTGTGTGCGAAAACAAGCTTCCCCTTCTATAACCACATCATCACAGACAATGGCCAGTTATTACACTCTCGTTGGTTTCACGGCCACAATTCGCATGCAAAAAAATCGCGTTATTGCCATACTGAACTACAGATTAGACGGACCTGTTGCTTTGGCCACGAACATTGAATTTTTTTCGACATTTTTTGATTATGTTGCAAAGTTGTTATTGGTCATTTAAAACTGATAAAGAGTGTTTTAATTCTTATTTATTATTAGGCTATACTCTTTTTTAAATATGCAGACAAAATTATAATATAGTTTTGAATGCTTTTTAAAAGACGCATAATATCAAATTTAGCATTAATACATTTTTTTGGTGTTAAGAGGATGTCATACAACCGATTTTTAGGAGGTATACGATACAGGTAATTTTAATGAAAATTTGAGAAAATGTTTTAAAATTTATTAAATACCTATTATATAAAATGAAAACTAATTAAAATGATTGTATTATAAGTCTCAGCTAGTGATGGCTCGCGAGGTTCACGTAAAGGGGTGTAATATTTTTTTTAGATATGTTATTAAAAACATTTTTTTATATAAATATCAAAAATATTTTACTCAATTTTTTTTTTAAAAAAAACCTTTAGAATGGTTTTGGACGTTATAATACGTTTTAAAAATCAAATTCGTATCTTCCGTTCATTTAATATTAGGTTAACTTAGATGATGGATTGAAAATTATAATTTGACATTTGTTATAGCTGTTATGAGTTATAACTTAGGTATGAGTATGAAAATAATAACAGTTTAAAAAAGCTTATATCTCGCATTAATATTAAAATTCGTAAAAAAACGGACAATGATCTTAGCTTTAAGCTACGTAAACTATATACTAATGCTAACGATATAAGGTTGGCTCCGTTTGATAGCAGAACGAGCAAAATATTAAGTATACTACAATATAGTATAGTATTCTATTAATAGTTTACTAAAAAATCGATTGTTAAATATAATATATTTTATATATTAATTTGTTGAACTAGATAAAATATAACATGTGCCCACTTAAATACGCCCCTGAAAAATATATTAAAGTATAACTATATATACAAATTTATTATAAAAATACCTTTACCAGAACAAGAGGCAATGATAAAATTATTCTTTCTATCTTCCCTATTCCGGCACGCTTCCCTCTATATCGTTAATATATAGCCATTGATAATCCACTCTTAAACATCTATGGCAAGTGGCTGTGACCAATGAGGACGAGTAAGTACAGAAGTTTAAATGTTGAATGACATCGTGAAGTACCTATCGTACATTTGCATCGTAAAACCAAAGTGAAAACAACGTTCTAATTTAAAATTATTATTATTATTATTATTATAATGATAGTGTATATTTTGTATTCGACTCTTAAAGTACCTATATTATGTCTTTCAAATACACATTTATAAAAGCAAGTAATTTTTATTTTTTTTATTTTTATATTTTACTACCCATCACAATAACAATTTAGAATACAGGTACATTAAATCTCTATAAATATTATTTTTGCTTTACCTCGTATTTTTATTTAAACAAGTACATACATTTTTTTTGACGTTACTTAAATAAGCAAAAATAAAATTTTTATTGATTAGTAGGTACACAATTATCACAATAATATACGCAGTGTTGGGAATTATATAGATTTGAAATAAATTATCTTTCAAAGTATCTAGATAATTATGTTACGATTTATCTAATAATGTTTAGCTTAAATAAAAAATGGACTTATCTAGATAAATATTATAGTTCCCCTACAAAATTATGAAACCAATGTTACTAAAATTCTAATATTATATAATTTTTTTATAAAATCAGAAGGATATATTTCTTGTTATTATTGCCAACGACAGTATCACGAGAACCTGAATGCGGGCTTACACTATACATCGTTCTCTACGTCTAGCCATAATGAGCATATTAAAATTAATTAGGTATAGGTTTATTTCCCGATTCATTTTAAAAATAAATTAAAATTAACTTCGTAGAACTGTATTTCAAAGGCTCAATCCGTTTTTTTTATAAATATTATGTCATAATATTGATATAAATCTAATATTACAAAAATACTAAAAAACAATAAAAATAAGTGTAAAAAAATGATATTTATCTAGAAATTTATCCAGATAAAATTATTGTTATATTTATCTTTATCTAGATAAATTACATTCATGTTATCTTTATTTTTATCTAGATAATATTTTGTTAAAATTATCTTATCTTATCTAGATAATTGTTTAGTTATCTATTCCCAGCACTAAATATACGTAATATATACGCAATACGAATACCTACTCAAGCCCCTCCACCCTTATATACACAACAACTGTAGTGCTATTGTGATTTATGATAGAAACTATCATATTGTTCTCACGGTAACAGTATCTTTGATTATTATACCTATATTTTAATTATATTTAATATACATTATTCAACTACCTATAACAGGGCGATCCACCCCGCGGCCCTCGAAATATTTTTTTTAGAAAAACATATAAATGAAGACATATAAATTATGTAGTAAATAAATTTAATAATTTTAAAGTGTTTATGAGTGTGATAGAAAAAAATAATAAATGTGATTGAAAAATTGGCTTCTTAAAAATAAATAACAATACCAATTACCTATCACATTTTAACTATTAAAATTCTAAATTCTATAAATATACTATTTAAGTTACCTAATCATAATAATTTGTAATGTGATAATTTGTGTATAGTATAATATATTTGTTATAAAATACAAAAACCATGATACTACAGCGATGTCTGCCTCTGTGGCATAGAGAAGAGGTGGTATTCAGAAAATACAGATATAAGAGAGTAGGTAATGAAATATTACAAATTTTGTAACCTAATTACTTCTTTTATTTATACAGTGGTCAGTGAGAATGGCGAACAATTATAAAATAGTGATTTTAAATAAATATATCACTTCGGAGTGATACTGTAAAAGAGGCAAAAGTCAACGAACGAAGTTCGAGCTTTAACATTTTGTGCAGTAAAAAAAATAATTTTAAAGTGTTTGATACTCAAAATCGTGTTCAATTATTATTATTGTACATTATTTTTTATTTCTATTACATATATGTATATCTGGACAGCTATTGGGTCTGATCTTATTTCTACAAATGTATTCATTTTTCCATAAACGTGCTGGTGGGCAATTTGGAAATGGGACATCCATGCAGCCTATTCTAGTACAGCAACCAGCATGTTTACACGAATCTTGTAAGCCATTTAATTTAACACATATACAATTTTTAATCTGAAAAAAATTGGATTTTATTATATTTTACTAAATATCGAGGGTACAGAAAGTTTAAGGCATTAACGTACTGTTAAGTCGTGCATTTTATTTCAATCAATATAGATATAATATATATTACCCAAATTATATAGGTATAGGTACATAAGCGTGCGAACACTCAACACATTATCGGCAGGGTCTTATATAATATAAGTATTTACATGTAATATTAAGTTCTGTAACAAGAGCTATTTGGGAGTGGCCAAATTGCAAAATGGTAATCATTTTTTTTTAACCATTTCCACTCTTACCATCATACTAATCACATGATCGTGTAATACTATACCACATTAAAAAAAAAAACTTTATATTATAATTTACAAATTTACAATTACCTATAAATTATGATACACTATTAATTTAGTAGCTTTATAGTACTATACTTACTACTCAGTTGTCACACTCCTTATTGTATACATATGCACAATTAGAGTTTGAGATTTTAGGGGGGCGGAAGGGGCTCAAGGCAAAATGTTTTCATATTTTCCTAAGGTGTATAAAATCTTAAGTTTTTTTTGTGGGGGATATAACGGTAAAGGGGGAGAGCTCTGCCTGATCCATAATTTTGTTTTATGACATTGAACTTACTTATAACACTTGTATTATTAATTTACATATTTATATAATTTATACAGTCAGTTATTTCAATCAATATATACCAACATTACACAACCACCAAATCCCCCCTTCTCTAGCTGCGCCACTACCCTAGCTATTACCATAACCATGCACGGCTGTTATATACACAGACAAGTGACAACAATGCATTTAAATAGTCGACAATGAATCTCGAATCACAAACCCAACTGTATGGTGTAAAAAATATTACTAGGTAACAAAAATTATATTTTATGTTTTATATTATGATATAATATTTTGAATAATATGCGCTTAATTACGTGTTTCACTAAATTATTTGTCATTTAAACTTATTTGTAGGCTCTTAATTTTTATAAACAAGGTAAACAAAAATGTCGACTCACTAATTTTCCAGTTCTTAAAACGAATTCTTTTCCGAACGGCGTCAATTCGAAATCGTCGCAATCGGCATTTACCGATGTGCAAAAATTGCCTCTGCAAGGTCTAAGTTTTTCACAACAATCGACACGGATCAAAGGGGTCGGTGCAACGGGTGATAAAGTACAACATTTGTGAAATTGCCCGGTTTTAGTTGTAGGCCTTGGATATTCACAATCTACTTTTCTGACCGGCTCTTGACACGTCTTATACGCAGTCTCCGGCTCCGGATAACATTTCTGATGATGTGTTGAATTAATTTAAAAATCGATTTAAAAAATCAAAAGCCTGGTTTTAAATTATTTTTATTGATGAATTTTTAAATATGATTATTGTATTACCTAATTGTATAACCTAACCTACGAAACGTGGTAAATATTTTTTTTCACAATATTGTTTTTAGATATACTAGGCGTTTGACAATTTATATATAATATTTTACAATACTACAATAGTAATTTCTTAATTAAAGGTTATTACTAGGTATTTAGTATTTGTAAATTACTGTATTATAATATAATATAATATATTAACAATTTTACCGGCTCTTGACACGTCTTAAATGAAGTATTTTGATCACACGTAGGCTCCATATGACAGTTCTGATGTTGTGGTAAATACATTTCAAGATAGATATAAAAAATAAAAATAAAAATTCTGGCTTTAAATTATTCTTATTGGTGCAATTTAAAATATTTCTATTAATAAGAAATAAAAATAATATATATATGTAACGGAAAATAATTTTTTTCAAAATATTATTTTTAGTCATGCTTGGCGTTTAACAACTTTTTATTAATATTATACAATAGTTAACTCTTAAGAGGCCGTCACACCCGCATGTGTTGTCTCCGTCTTACAAAATATGTACGACATACCAAAAACTGTTTTGCACGGGATTTATCCTTCTGTGTTTGTAGTAGTGGCTCCAAAATTTCATTTCTGAACATATAGGGTGGAAAATTATCTATGCAACAGCGTGCCCATGTTTTAGATAATATTATAAATACAATAAAAGTTATTTGCTTCTAAAAATATTGTTTTTTTCAGTTGCTTATAAAAAATGATTGGATAGTATGTTGTAGGAACATTTGTTAGACGGAGACAATACACAGCGGGTGTGACGGCCTCTTAAGAAACTCAAAAAACTATTTTGTGCGGGCCAACTTAACTCCCCCTGTATTTATAGTAGAATTACCAAAATTCCACAATGCATAGGGAAGAACTTTATTTGTGTCGTAGAGTTCTTATTATTTGGATTATTATACATTTGTTTAAGTATTTTTTATTTAATTATTAACAATTATTGGTTAGTGCTATAAAAAAAATGAAAACACTACGTACACGACATAGCTGCATTTTTTCCATATGTTTGGGAATTTTGGCAATTCTGCTATAAATACAGAGGGGTAAAGTTCTTCCGCGTAAAACAGTTTTTGGTACCTATGTTGTACATTTGTAAGATGGAGACAACCCATGCGGCAAATAGACAAATTATTTTTGGGGGGACTAAAGCCCCTCCTATAATATTTTCTAAAAATTATATATGCTCAGTACTAATTACTGACTTTTGAACTAGGGGAATTTTGCAGAAATGTAAGGGACTAAGTCCCCCCAAGCCCCCACCTATTTGCGCCAATGCGGGTGTGACACTTAATCCAACACTTTGTATGCTGGAAAATTATTTATCTCAAAATATTGTTTTTAGATATGCTTTGACAATTTATAAATAATATCATACAATCGTAATCTCCTAAGTCTTAATCAAAGGTTATTAATATTTGTAAACGACTATAATATTTAAAATTTTACCGGCTCTCGACATGTTTTCATCGGAGGTTTTTTTTCATATTCCGGCTCCTTATAACATACGTTCTGATATTGTGGTAAATCCATTTTAAGATCGATAAAAAAAAAATGAAAGTTTGGTTTTAAATTACTTTTATTGATACATTATTAAAACACGACTGTTGTATATTATATTATTTATGTATAAGAAATGAAATGTACCAATGGATTGTGGAAAAAAATTTATCTCAAAATATTGTTATTAACTATGCTTTGACAATTTATAGATAATATATTATATTATTATACAATAGTAATCTCCTAAGTCCTAATCAAGGGTTAGAACTGTATTCATATTTGTAAAAGACTATAATATTAAAACTTTACCGGCTCTTGATACGTCTTGGTTGAAGTATTTTGTTCGCACTCCGGCTCCTTATAACATACTTTCTGATATTGTGGTGAATCCATTTCAAGATCGATAGAAAAAAATAAAAATTTGGTTTTAAATTTTTTTATTGATAAATTTTCAAAACATGACTTGTTTATTATATTATTTATGTATAAGAAATGAAATGTACCTACGGATGGAGGAAAATAATTTTTCTCAAAATATTGTTTTTAGCTATGCTTTAAAAATTTATAAATAATATTATACAATAGTAATCTCCTAGGTCCTTATTAAAGGTTATTCTGTATTCATATTTGTAAATTACTAGGTATAATATTAAAATTTTACCGGCTCTTGATACGTCTTAATTGAAGTATTTTGATCGCATGCCGGCTCTGTATAACATTTCTGATATTGCGGTGAATCCATTTTAAGATCAATATAAAAAAAAAAAGTTTTTTTTTAAAATTATTTTTATTGATAAATTTTTAAAACATGACTGTTGTATATTATTATATTATTTATTTATAGGAAATTAAATATATCTACGTAACGTGGAAAATAATTCATCTCAAAATATTGTTTTTAGCCATGCTTTGATAATTTATAAATAATATTATACAAAAGTAATCTCTTGAATGTTTTAATCGAAGGTTATGATTAATATCTGTAAACAAAAAATGTCGTATTATCTATGTCGTATTATCTATTTCTATATCTATAGTACTATAAATAAAATGAAGTTGTTTTTTTTTGTTCGGGATAAATTCCGAAACTACTTATTAAATCGTCGCGTAATTTTTTTTAAAAAGTAAATAGGACATCATAGGTGTTTGGTGTTACGCATACATTTATTCCAATAAAGTTAATAAACAATTAGTTATTAATAATTAAAATAAACGTGTAAACTGTATACCTATTTGTATACATTATGCATATTGTGCAACACGGCAGCCTGTGGGTTCCCAGCTACCTGTAATCTGACCTTTTTTCTTTTGTGTGTGTTTTATTGGCGTGTAGATATGGGTATGGTCGAATTGCCTTATATTAGTCGAACTACACTTGGATTTAAAACAGGTAATGCTCGATCTGAACTCGAGTAAAAAGCAGGTATTGGTCGAACTATACTCAGGTTCAAAAAAGGTATTCCCACAAAAATATCATGCATTTGAAGTGGTTAAACATTTATAAAACACTCATTTCCCTTCACACTTACAGGCTTATGACTGACAATTATTTTAATTATTGGCGTAGTTAAAAATGATTTTTATACATACCATTGTCCATTATGTTATTATAATATTATATAGATACACATATATTAAATCATCAAATATTATAATTGTCATTAGTATAACTTTTTTTTTTAAAACTAATTTTGATAATTTTTGTAGTAATAATATATAATACAAGGTGTTTCTTTTATCATGAAACACTCATTATTTCAAAAACATTAATGATTTGAAAATATTTTTTTACATGGTTTCAAGCTGTTAAAAAAACAACGTTTTTATTAAAAAATCATATTTTTAATTATTTTTTATCCTTTTATTTTTTTAAAATTTTTTTTTACTTTTTTGAATTACAACATAGAGTTTTAATTTCATATTCCAAAGCAGAATATTTTTCAAAGTATTTTGATACATAAAAATCCAATTTAGGACGAGTAGATTATGAGTTATAAATATTTAAGTTTTGACAAGCGGAGTAGAGTACAAACATTTTGCGGGTAACCCCGTACCAATTCTATCCACCCATCTAAACTTTAAATACTTATAACTCATAAACTACTCGCCCTAAATTCGATTTTTATGAAATTAGAACTCTATGATGTCGTTCATTTTTTTTTAGTAAAAACGTTGTTTTCTAACAACTTGAAACTATGTACAAATTTCTTTTTAAAAACATTAATACTTTTTGAAATACCGTGTGTTTCATGATAAATAATCATACTGTATATATATTATTTTTTTATTTTTTTTTTAAACCGTCAAATATTATTTTAATAATAAACGTGAACGTCCATAGTGACCTTAAATTTTACCACCTTTTTTTACCCGAGTGCAGTTCGACCATTATCTTTTTTGAACCCAAGTGCAATTCGACCATTTCATTTTAGGTAAAAAGTGAAATTCGACTATCCCGGTAGAATTGTTTCAAGAAGTAAAATTCAACAAACTATCTATATGTTATGTATCAATCTATCTATATGTATATTAAATATAAATTTCCATTGGACACGGCATCACACGTGAACGTCTGGACTGAATTCGCTAATTCTTTTTTGTTGTGTTCGTAATTATCAGGAGAAGGTTCTTAACTCTCAAGTAAGATCATTCTAAGAAAGTCCACCGAAAAGTAGTAAATCTGAATGTATGTGCCATTTGTGCAATGAAAAAAGAAACTAAATAATAATATACCTATTTATTTTTAAGTTTTTAACATTTTACGCATGACGTGTGCACTGAATTTAAATAAACGAATTGAACAAAGTTTGAATCAGATAGAGTTGGTATATATTTTAACAAGAAACGAAGTGAACGGAATCAGCTATAATATATAATATAATATAATATATATATAATATATATACAATTAATGCGTTTTTGAGTCCTTGAACTTATAAGTTATAATATTGCCAATGTATTTCACAAAAAGTAACTTTTGCCCAGTAACACCGGGTTGGACAGCTAGCTAGTTATATTATAAATATATATATATATATGTCAAATTTAAATAAATATTTATAATGTGTATAACAAAATATTAAAACCTAACATTTTAAGTTAGTTTAAGATGATAATTTAATTCAATCAGTATAATGCATCTTTGTATCTGAAACCTTAAACTTAGCTAAATGGTTAGGAATTAGGTACTTATTCAGTTATTTTAACTTACATACGTCTCTTTTTATACAGTATTTCTAAATAAATTTAAATAGATGTAAGTATTATGTTTCAATATGACAATAATACAATATAATATTTATTTTTTTGTTACAATTATAATATGAATAAAGAAAATTAAACAATAATATTATTATAAGCATTATAATTACATATTTACATGTCTATATTATTTACTACTGTCTACAAACGATAATGTACAGCCGTATAGGTATTACTGTATTAGATTATAAGTATAGGCATAATTAGCGTTTGGGCTAAAGCCTTACTTTGATAATATTGAATACCTAAGCTTAAAGCAAAATGAAGGAAATAATTTGGAGGGGGCTATGGACATTTTATTTTATTTTATTTTATTGTTGTTATTTTATCATGGTAAAATTAATATATAATATGGGTATATTGACACCTTTGTACAGTAGATATCATCTATAAGCCATATAAGACTATATTATAACGACATCGTTTATCATGGCATACCTATTGGTAGTAAAGACTTGACGTCGAACGTTTCAGCGAAATTGACATGCATTAATAGGTCATTCAAATGGTGATTACGGGATACTGTAATAATGACGTAGGTACATTTACAAAACTATTTGTGAAAATTCCATTATAAAATCGGTAATAATCAAAACAACGTATTACATTTTTTCCACAGTCTTTTTATACAGTTAAAAATGATGTTCCTTAAAATATACATGGGTTATATGAATATGGTACATATATGGATACATATGGATTTCTTTATATATAAACAACACAATATGTATAATTTATAAAATATGTAGTATAATTAACTTTTTTTTAATTTTTGATTTATCACTTTTTGTTTATAATTACTATCGGCAACAATGACTTATTTTTAAACAGATTGATTGATCGAAGCTGGTAGACATAGTATTATGTGCTATTATTAACTCGTTGAAATACGTAGGGTATTAATAAAATAATAAAAATTCGTTAAAGGTGCAGTTTGCGGTGGTAAACCGCAAGGTTGTGCACAAGCGTAAAAACAGAAAATCGCAAACTTTGGAAGGATACCTATAACTTCCAAAACAATTGTTTCTGCCAATTTTTGTATTGCGTCATCGATATGACTCATTGAAATACCTGTTTCAAAAAAGAAAATTTAGAAAACGCGTGTTAACTAAAGTGAATTTGATTCTTTACATAAAATACCAATAATGTTATATAATTCTATATAGGTAGTTATAGTTTTTATTTTTAACACTCGACATCCACTTAAGAGATTACTATTGTATAATATTATTTATAAATTGTCAAAATATGGCTAAAACAAAATTTTGAGATAAATTTTTTTCAACGTTACGTAAGTATTTATTTCATTTCTTATAAATAAATAGTAAAATATTTACGAAACTCATCAGACCAAGTATAATATTACATTATTACCGTACGCAATACAGGTTTTACTAGCGTGCGTTTGAGTGGACATAGACAAATTTAAATCAATTTAGGTGATGTGATCGATTATTTTGCAAAAAATAAATAGACTGCTTGACTTAATACTATAGAAGTTTTTAATTAATAATTGTAAAAAACTTTCAATTTGTAATACATAAAATACCTTATTTAGATGTGTTATTATAATATTATATAGGTACCTAATTTTTTTTTATATTATGAAAATATATGATTTGGTTTTAAACCCGTCCTGATAAAATGTTCCAGCTATGGCCATGGTAGACACGACGCGAATGAACGACGCTAACCTGGAGACTCGATAACAAGTAATAGAGACGTCTGCACATTCGTCATTCTGAGTATTGCTAATATTTGCTGTCTTTACAACTGCCATCGTTTTGGATCCAGCACTGTTCTCCTTGGCGGTAAATATCAGGTTTTTAATAAAATAGGTAATCATCTAACTTTTTTTTATTCTCTACCGTTTCACTTGCCAACCTAAGTCGCGGCTTTCACAAGCATTGTTACATTTACGTGGATTTTTTGATAGAGTTGTTAAACTAACTTTCCATGATCCTGGTACAAAAAATTGTGGTATTATTCTAAACTTAAATTGTTTGTTTTTCTAACTTTGCTAAATGTAAGTACCTCCTAAGATTTTTTCATCGAAATACTGTAATAAGTCTTATGCTCCAATTGGATAATTTTTTTTTAAATACCTAATTCATCTCTTTGCAATCTACGAGGAGGATTTTTTGTATCAGAATCACGGAACGTTAGTTTAACATCTATCGAAAAATCCGCGCAAATTTAACAATGCTTGTGAAAGCCACGACTTGGGTTGGCAAGTGAAACGGTAGGGAATAAAAAAAAATTAGACGATTACCTTTTTTTTATTAGAAACCTGATATTTACCCCGAAGGCGAACAGTGCAAAACGACGGCAGTTGGCAAGACAGCAGATCTCAGAATACCAAAATAATGTGCAGACTGCAGACGGTCTCTATTACTTGTTACCGCGGCACTAGTTTAGCGTTGTTGGTTCGCGTTGCGTCAACCAAGACTGTAGCTGGAAAATATTTTCGGGAAGGGTTTAAAACCAAATCATATATTTTTATAACATAAACAATTTAGGCACCTACCTATATAATATTATAATAATACATCTAAATAAGGTTTTTTTTGTATATTACATGTGTTACAGTTGATACAGTTGTCTGTAACACATTATATCGGTGAATGGTGTTTAATACTTTCCTATGTAATGGATTTTATTTTATTTGAAGTACCATCAGCATCAGTTTTTTACAAGACACATTAAACATTTGATCATTTGATCATATTTTGGAAACCCTTGTATTATTATTTCATTATTCAATGTACGCTATGACCTCAAACGAACCGTGAACACATAAAAGGCGAGGGTCAATAATAATAATCATAAAAATGTTTCCAGTTGGTTGTATACAGCCGTTATTTGTTTGTTTTCGATGAAAAGAATTTATATAGTAGAATATTATGTAGGTACGATATATCTTAGGTACGGGCTCTCGTAGAGTGAATGCACCCACCCGGATACCTGTATATAGATGCACTCACGATGATGGGCTATACAATCAGCGTTGCGGTAGGTCGACCGGTTGTAAGGGTGATGATGAACACGGAGTAGCGGCGCGGGGTGACTGAGCACCGAATCGACAGAATATAATAAATTACACGTGAAGGAAATTAAGATTTTTTTAGGGTGAATACATTACTATAACGCTGAGTAAGAGCGTGCGCATGACTAAATAAGTTTTTTTTAAAAAAGGGTTAAGTGACAAAAAGATAAAAATAAATAAATTAAATCTCACCACAATGCTTTACTATGGGCGTGTGTTACATAGAATCTAAGTTTCTTCTTTGATATTATTAAACAACGTAGGTAGCAGGTACAGATATATTATAAAGGTATCAATACTACGTATTATATAAACAGTTCCAAATAAGAATGGGGCTGGGAAATCACGAAAAAAAAATCCCCTCACTAGTCCCGGTATAAGATATTGGATACCACATCCTATAATCGTCGTAGGTAGATAAATACATCATTAAGAGTGATTTCCATTTTTTAACATTGACAATAACTATGAATTTTATTTCTAATATTTAATTTATAAAATAATTCTTATTAAAAATTTATATTTAATTAAATGTAACTTACCAGTTAATCCCCAGTACCTACATTATACTACTGAGAATTTTTTTCTATCTACAGGGGCTAGTGCGCACCAAGAAATATGAGTGCTTACTACTAGATGCTATAATTGAATATGAACACTGTATTTATATTAAATGTAAATTGTTATTTGTGTAACAGCAAAATTGTTGGGCACCCCAGATCAGTCCCAGGAGTGGTTACAGAGAGGCCGCCCCCACTAGGCCCAAAACCCGTATTTCTAAATAGAAGACTTGAATTTGTGTTGTATAAATTGTTGTTTTGTATTTGTTATTGTAAGTTTTGTGAAAATTATAACTATTAGCCCCCCCCCCCCTCACAACCAAGTAACTGGAACCACCACTGATCAGTGCTTAGGATCTATGCCTGGTCCTAGCCGAAAGAACAATCAATTTAATAAGAATATAATAATATGAACTCAGAACAATAATAAGAATTATGTGATAGACGATCGTTTCGATTTCACACAATAATGATATAGTTACATCATTACGATGACGCCACACCCGGCTTTATAGTCTGGTGCTCAAATATAGGTAGGTACCTATACTTGGGGGTAATTGTAAATAGTAAGTCGTTTCAAATTTTTTAGATAAATTGTGGGTCGGGGATATTTTATACAAACGTAAATATTGCATCCTAGGTACCTACCTATATTTTGTATGGGTATGTGTAAATTGCAGAAAGATATTTTTTATTCATTCGTAAATTGGGTTTAATATGGATACTTTTGAAAAATAAATAGTTTTCGTCCATTTTTCCGATATAATTAAAAAATGCATTAAACTAGTAATTGAGTAACTGGTAAAAATGTCTATGAATTTATGAGAATCCCACACAATGTCTAAATAATTAATTATTTTTTGTTTTGTTTGCAATAACTGTTTCATTTTTTCTTATATTATATTATTTATGAATCTTTTTTCCATAATTTTTCAGCGTTTTGTTCTTTGACTTTTAAAACTAATATAAATCATGTACAAGTAAACATGTTTTTTTAAATGTTCTGAGACACAATGTGTGTAAGTTTAAAAATACCTTAGCCTAACCCTGTGTTTGGAAGAAACGGATTCCTGGGACAATTTATTTTTTAATAACGAGAAAATGAACTAGTACTTTTTATAAGGAAAAATAACAACATTTATAGTTCCTTTCTAGATACAATAATTTACACAGATATGTAAATAATTGAAATTAAGGTATTTTTTTTTTAAATGTGTACAATGTATATTGTCAATTAGTGATCGTTATCGAGTATCGACGTTAATCGTTACTTATTAGTCATTAGTCACTTTATTAATATTTCACATCAATTATAAGTTAAAATCTATATAGAAATAATACCTAAATAAAATATAATTATTTATATCTAAACAACAAGGCAGTTGACATAAGTCGGCCAACGATTTAATTTTGAATAAAATCTCAAAACTGATTTATAAAATTAAAGAAGTATGCTTATGAAAAAAAATAGATTAATGATTAAATAATAATTTTTATTTTATTTAAAATAAGAACTTGCTCATTTTCCAAAGGAACGAATTCTTTTTTTTTTGAAACAAGAAACGGAACAAATTGCGTTTTATAAGGAATTTACCAAAAACTGACCTAACCTACCTTTTGTGTCTATATGACAAACTATAGCGTTATAATGCAATGTTTAATTTTAATTTTTCATATTTTAATTGCCGTAAGAGTACCGAGTAGGCCAGATGACCACGGCATTTGCCGTGCGCCGCAATTTTGCCATTTTTAGTTAACCAAGTTCGAAATTAAAAGGTTGGTACCAAAGTCATATTTGGTACAAACATACTCGTCTGCAAGTATAAAATCGAAAAGATAATTTTAAGGTAGAAGAAACATAGTAAAAAAACCAACTTTTGGAAGTACAAAGTAAGCAATCGTCTGGTCTAAAGAAATGCTTTAAACATGATTTTTACCGCATACATCAACATTTAAAATAATATAAAAAAATTAATTTGTGTTATAACTTATAATATTTCTTAAATATTGTCAGTGATTATAATTATTTTACCTAGGTGAACATGTTGTTATAATTTGTAAGTGATAACAGTGTTTATAGATACGTATTCAGAAATTTGATGCTTTGATACTTATGTTTTTCCACTCACCACAATAAAAAATTATATTTTTTTCAAATAAAAATTTTTTTTTTATATTTAAAATTAAATTAAAGAAAAAACACAGTTTTCACTTAACTTATCATGATTATCGTGAATAACACAGTCTCTTAGACCATTATTGATATACTAGATTATAGAGTCGTGTTTAGTTGTTTGTTGTAATACCAACAACAAACCAATATTTAAAAATGCTTACTTGCAGGTTGATGACTATAAACTTTAATGTATTTAAGGAACCTAAAAAACATTTTTTTTTTTTTGGATTTTTCATAGAAATAAATTATTTCAAGAAAATACTTTTATACAATTTTAAATCCCTAGCAGTGTGTATAGCGTGATGTTATATAAATGTATTTTATTATTATTGACGAAGTTATCAAAACGTTGCCACACGACGACGATGAGCATCCGAAATAATTTATTGTACTGTCTCCCCCCACTGGCCACACCCCGTTAACGACATTCCAGTAAGTATCCCGTCTGATAATCTTTTACCGAAGCACCGACTAGCTACATTCCATATATAAATTAAAAAATATTATCTGAAATATAAGTAAGCACTTAAGAGTCGTTTTATATATTGGTAGTTTTGTAACCTGGACAAATAGCCTTCCGTCAAAATATAATAATATATTACACCATTGGTAGGTATTAGATCGATACCTACTGATTACTTTTTAAGTTTAAAAATGTACAATATACCTATATGTTTTCTTTAGTAGTTTATACTATAGAAGCTAATAAAATATTTTAAAAAAAATATATGATTTTGGACATTTTCCAAGTATTTAAAATATTGTGCGGCCGTGCGGGTATAGTGAGTAGTCGTTATAAAGTATAGACTATACCTAGTGCATGTGTTTGTGTGACTGTATTGCGTAAAATAATTATCAAAGCACTCCTGTAGATGCACACACATGCCATACAAATATACAATTGTAATGATATGCTCGCATATCATTATCAAAATAAACTAAAATATAACCGACTAATAAATAATGTCCAGATTGCCGCATGTAAAAAACGGACATCTCCAAAAAATCATCGTCTCCGACAAAAATAAACGATTCATATTAGTTATACGATCGTGAATTGCGAAATCAACATGTATTTGTAACGGTAAAATGTGGCCAATGTGGGGTGCATTGCTTTCTTAAATGCCCGTCAGAGAATAGGGATGGTCGTAAAAGGTCTACTCTAAAGAAAAAAACTACTTCCGGCAAAAACCTTTTGATAAATCCGTCTGCCGCTTTCTGGTCAGCCAAATAACCATGTCGTCCATTTAGTCAGTACATGAGTCATCTCAGTAACAACCTGCTGCCATAGTCCCATACCAAATCCTGCGATGTCAGGATATAACTTAATAAGATGTAGACAGTGTGGTTACTGTTGTTAATCTTTATTAATTAGTAGGATATAATATTATAGTAGGAGTAGAGTGTACTTTGAGTTATTTGAATTCAATGGTAAATCCACTCTGTAAAACGATTATGCCTATCATCATATAAATATATTTTAAGTATTAATTATTGAAGCAGGGCTTGTAAACGTTATAATAACGTTATGATTACAACGTTTTATTTGACAAAAAAACGATTGAAATTTTTAAGCGTAATTATAACAGAAAGCGATGATCAAAAATAATTAAATACCGCAAAACATAACATAAAGATTAACAAAATATATTATACATCATTAAATAAAACATAACGCAAAACGTAATTTATAGAATTTCATTAAACGAAAAATCAAAAACGAAATAATTTTAAATTTTAAAGTCCATTTATCTAAAAGTTATATTTGTTTCGTAGAAATATTTATTTCATGCGTAGGTACATTAGAATTGATTATATTATGCTCCGTATCCGGGCCATTACCTACCCGCATTAGTTATTATTAATACATTTAATAGGTATTAACACTAAACTAAATAGCAATAAACGCAAAACTTGTACAATGTTTTTATTCTAAATAACATAAAATTAGGATTTTTTTTCAAATGCAAGTCCCGTATTGATGTGAAACTTCTTTACAGAGGGTATAAAAAAAAGATTATCATAGTATATTATGTCCGTGATGTACCATGAATTCCACGGTAATGTATAATAATCTTTGTTGTATATTTGTATATTAACAGTAATATTAAATTAATTTCGTATTCACAGCAGGCATTTTTTATAGTAATTTATTCTACCATAAGTAATACAGTAGATATTAACTGCAAATACATAGACAATAGCATATTATAATCAATCTAAAATTAAAAAAAATAAAATATAATCATACCTTTATCAAAGTTTTAAATCTCCCAAAAATATTGATTTATTAAATAAAAGAAAATAACTAAAATCGTTATTCTTCATTTAATATCAAATTTCGTTAAAAAAATCGTGCTTACTTATAAATCTTTTCTATTATAAATTACTATAATAAATCCTTAAAGGAACATTGTATTAAATGTTCAAACTTGACCGACCAACATTTTTTTATATAGATATTTATAGAATTAAAAATATTGCGTAGTACTTGAAATTTTTCCTCTGCATGGCAAAGTTAATGAATCATATCTATATGTTTTTGGGTATTGCAGTAGACAAATTTATATTAGCATGTTACGCATTTTGTAAGAAATCTAATAAATTAAGATTATTATAGATTTATTTTTAATATAGCTAGGTATATTTTATTGTATTTCAATAATTTGCGTTTTTATAAGTATTACTGTATTAAGTATCAATTTATATGCTATTGCCTATCTATAGTTTTATACCTTATACTTTTAATATAATTAACTAGTATAATAATTTATAGTGATATACCTAGATATCCGTATAATAATAAGCTATAGAAGTATAGACCGTCACTGTTCAAAATTGTTTTTCGTACCTATGCACTGATTTATCATCCAATTCAAATTAAACACATCATTACAATGACCTACTCAATTTGACGAAGTGCATGTCTTCACTTTTATTTTTATACTATAGGTACATCAGAGCGGTTATCTAAATTTCTACATTTTTTTGTCGTTAACCTGTGTTTTACTTTTGTGTTTATATCTATTAAATGAATTAAAGAAGACAATAATTATTTAACACATTATTATTTATTATTTAAATATATTATAATAAAAATGAATTCTAACGTAAAATCCCTACCTACGGATTAAAAATATTTTGTTTTTCAAATAGCTATTAAAATAATATTACTATTGGGAAATCATAACTAGTTATAAAATATTGTATTTACATATATATTACCAATTGGTTCTTAAAATAAACTACAACAAATAAAGTAACTAATAATTTTGCAATTTTACTTCATAAACGTAAACTACGTATAAATTATTTAAAAAGTAATTTCGCTGCAGTAACTTGTAATTTAAGGTAAGTTTCTAACTCCTCAACACTTGGAATTAGATAGTTATACCTAAATTGTGAATTGAAAAACAGAATAATATTGTGCGTCTTACATAGAATTAAAATAAAAATAATAAAACTAATGATACAAAGTTGGTATACTGACTATATGCTGGTAGTGGGTATAGTGCCGGTATACCTATAGGTATATTATATTATGTTATATAGCGTCAAGATAACCTACGATAAAAAAAGGTGTATAAAATATATATATACTTCTTGTAGTTGTTTGAGTGAGGCTGGCGTCTACCAGGTGCCCGGTGTTTTTAACGTATCTGTTATACAGGTATAGGCATATATATTATATAATATATAATATGCCTATACCTATGTAATACGTTATAAACACATTATACGTCGACTGCGGCGGCGTCGTCGTGTCGAGCAGAAAACACGTTTTATAGGCTGAAATAAAAACTCCCTTCCAGTTACCTAAGCAGGGTTTTCCAAAAAAGTAAAAACTTTCTGGTGTTGGTCCTCAAACGTTGTCCTTCTTATTCCGTGGCGCACACGCACCAAGACCAGTTCTGCGACGTACAATTAAAAATCGTTTTCTCACTCTACGATCGGACGTTACGGTCACAAACATAATATTCGGTGAGTGCAACCAAACTATAATTATCTGCTTATGATTTTATTTTATTATACCTATTATATAATTTTCATCATTATTATTATTTATTAGTTAGGGCAGGAATGGGTAGAATGCAAAATGTTCTATTGGCATTTTTAGTTTTTTTTTTTTTAAGGAAGTCAATTTTATGTTTTATTTGTTAAATGTAGGCATATAGAAGAAAATGTAATATAATTTACTTAGGTAGGTACCTACTTAAAAAATGTATAAAAATTTTCATTTTTTAACTCAGACCTAGCTTTAATCTAATTTAAAACCATATTTTGAGTAATTTAATAGTCTTTTATGCCAAATTGAGTCAATCAATAGGACGTTTAAAGATGAAAAATGAATAGCAAAAATTAACTAGGCACTTCATAGTGATATTTTTTCCAAAACTTCAGAAAATTTCAATAACAATAAAATACGTATTTTTAAATTTTAAGAATTATTTATATTATACAGTACTATTATTTATATTATACAGTACTTGACCGTACATATAAATTGATGAAGACAGTTTGTTTGACATCCTGATATCAGTGAAGCATTTTTGGCGCAATGTTTAGTGATATTAAAATCACAAGAGTTGATAACATGTAAACACTTTTACTTTTTAGGTTGTTAACCATATTAGACGTTATATTACTCATAGACGGATTATGCCTGGCCGGCGGGGATGGGTGGTACGATGAAAGCAAACCTCGTTTCAGTGATGTATTATTATAATAATCCAATGTAACGAAAACGTTGAAATAAAATACGAGACTAGCTATAATTAATACTTAATACAAGTTTATTCATAATTATTCGTTTAATTCAATTGAAACTTGTAAAAATTATGATATAATATGAAGATTACGTATTTATGTTGTTTTTGTTTTTAACAATGCTCGAAATGGTTTCGTTTTCATGAATGGCCAGAAGTATAGGAACAACATATGCAGCGTAACTAACTTTTATCGCGGAAACTACCATCATGCTCCGTCTATGAGTATAAGGTCTATGATTCAAATAAATATTAAAAAATATTATAAGTATTTGTACCTAAACTACCTATTTATGATGATTGACGATTTTATAATTATCATAATCTATTAGTGGTAGTAGGTACACCTTATAGTATACTTAGGTATCAGTAGTGGTTCACGAGTAAATAATATTCTGGGCCCTGGGAATACTTAAATTAGCTTCTAGAAGTATTAAATGTAAACAAATTATGATGGCGTACAGCGACTAACGACGGCTTGGTGGCGTAAAAAATTAATACTGTTGTGAACCCAGTTTCAATAGCCCTTATAATATGTGGCTTATTGTCGCTCTGTCCACCTAGCGATAACATTACATGTTACAAAGGAAACTGTCGGGCGGCAGTCGTCCAAATTACTAAAATAATATTTCCATTGAAATAACTGTTTATAGGTCTTACGTTTTGTGGCCTTTAATAATTATAATAATTATTATAATAAACAATAAAAACAATATAATATAATATCTTCAACAACTTCTACACATTTTTGTTTTTAATTAATTGTTATTTACAAGTAGCTGGTTTTTTTCAGTATTTGGATCACTAATTAACTTTATTCTAACTGATAATTAAGTTAATCAATTCTTCTATATTATTAAAGATTAATTATAACGTTAATTAATACTTAATTTTTTTTTTTAACATTGTTAAGGGTTAATAGAATAATAATCCAAAAATTCTTATCATTAATGTTTATTTTATATTATTATACTTTTGTCAAAGGAGTTTTGATTAAAACCTTTGAAAATGTCGAGAAATGGGCAGCTGCTTCCCAGGAGCCTTTGCGGTCGTTCAACAATTCGGTTCTTTGATACATCCAAGGGCGGATTTTGGAAGTGCTATAGATGCAATCAAATCATGAATAGCACATCCGCGGCAATTAGTCACCGCAACCGTGGATGCACAATAAAAATTCCTGAGTAAGTATGTACCTTAGTAGGTACCTTTTATATAGATGTAATAATATATTTAATTTATATGATCATAATTAGAGAAATAAGTAATAACAGCGTGTTGACGGAAGTTGCGGGCTTCGAAACACAGTTTATTTTAGTGTTGTACCTACTACCAAAGTGTGAACTTAAGTTATTGACAAATTGTATAAGCTATAAAATGTATAACTTTATACTTGGCCTTTTTTCTGTGTCGTAGCATTTAAATGTTTTTATATAACTATTAATTAATAATTAATACAAAATTAATTATTGATATAATTTTAGTCAAGTTAATAATATTGTGATTAGTTATACACTAAAATGATTTATAATATATAGATCAAAAGTTCTCAACCGGTGTTGCAAACTAGTTGTATGAGTACCTTGACCCTATCATATTTAATAAAAATATAAATTTCCCAGCTCTTAATTTTAGTTTTTGATAATGATTATTATATTGTATTACACTTATATAGCCAAGGTATAATATTATAAACATTAGAAATAAATAACTTCTAAAAATCGTGGTTTTAGTATAAAATTTAAAAGTTAAAATTATAATTTTTATATAGGTACCTACTATTTTATTATAATGTTTCGTCAAAATGTATTGTTATAAAAATGTGCCACAACATCAAAAAGGTTGAAAACCACTGATGTAGATACTGTTTAGAATACATTTACCTGTATGATAATGATAGATGTACAAAATACATACATTTGTTGGCGGGACTAATCGATAATATGTAATTAGAGATATTATGTTGCGCCCGATATGTGCCGGGTAGGCAACTCAATTATCTGACTAACGAAATATTGCTCTTTTTGCACCTAATGTGCATCATGTGCACCCGGTATATAATTCAATTTATTGTACACAATGACAGCAACATCAACAATGGGATAAGCCAAAGTAGAGACAATTTAATTATGGGCTCTGTAGTCGGTTGGTTTGGGGGAATAACAGGATGCAATTATAATAATATACAGGCCTTAAGACTTCCTTAAAATCTACTTAAAATTACGGCAGATGAAAGACGTCAGCGGTGGTTCGATCAGTTGAGCAGTATAACTGGATGACCTGGGTGGCTATGCACTCAAAACCCAAGGGTTACTGCCGGACTTACCCGTAGAACAGAGGTTCTTAACCGGTGGTCTATGGACCCCTAGAGGGTCCGTAGATGGTTACCCGAGGGTCCACGGACTGATTTGCGTTTTTTGTTTTTTTTTTCGGAAAATACCCAAAATTAAATTTATGCAAGAGTAATTCAAATTATTAAATGAATTAAGATTGTCGGTTGAAGTACAAATTATTTTAATTATTTTATACATTTTAAATATCAACCGTAAACTATTTACTTTTTCTTATCGATGTATAATAATATATAAGTACAATTTCTGAAAACGTGAATAAGATAACAATAACAATGTCTTGCTCATGTTCCTCCTATCGATAGTCACATTCAAAACAAAATCACGAAACCGATTGGACATGAAAGGTGATATGCGTGTTGCCTTGTCCAATACAGACCCAGATTTCAAGAAAATAATTCTATCAAAACAACAACAAACCTCACACTAAAAAATAAAAATCTCTCTTATGTATCCACTATGTCAGTAACTATGTAAGAATGTAACTTGTTTTTGTATTATCATTAAAAATTATGAAATGAAAAACCTATTTTTTTTTAGGGAGAGGGGGGTCCGTGGTTATACTTTTTACTTGAAAGGGGTCCATAATCCAAAAAAGGTTAAGAACCCCTGGCGTGGAATGATTGATCGGGGTTTCGGGCGTAGGGGCGTTGGACTTAGGTAAATGTCGTTTTAAATTACAAAGCTCGGCTAACCGAATAGACGGAGATATCAGTGAAAATAAACACACAAAATTTGAACCCAAAGTTGACTATTGTAAATCATAGTTTTTTATTTTTATCATAATGTAATAAGTACAATATTTTCAAATTTTATTGTGTTTCTCAAAATATCATATTGTAAAAAATGTATTATTTATACTTTTTATTAAAACATAGAATACCTAGGTATATGCATTTTGGAATTGTTAGTTGAATTAATTATATAGGTAATAAACATTACATTTTTTAATAATTTAAACTTACCCCTCCCCAAGTTACGACATTGTTAATTTGTGATTGAAATATTTTTAATTAATATTATAAAATATTTGTTCTAGAGGCGTCTTTAAGAATGGAATATTTATGTGCAGAGACTGTGGCATTGTTTTTCACAACTCTAAGGCTTGGGTCGATCACGAAGCAGATCATTTAGCCAACTGCACACTGTAAACTAATGCAAACTTACAAATTTAAATAATTATAATTATAGTTAATAGTAGTTATATCTTTTAAAATATATAATCTCCATTATTACCTCAACTTTATACGATGTATGAACAAAAATTACCTTATTGGTAAAGTCGTAATCTTAGATGGGTTCTAACCCTGAATCTGTGTCAATTATTGTAAACAACTTACTATATAAAACATATATATTTATTTTATATTATCTAATTATTTATCCATTTATTGTATTATAAACACTAAATTAAGTTAATATGCTAAATATTTATCATTTTTAATGTCATAATAGACATATACAATATATTATAATATTATACTTTTATGTAATATTCATGACCCAATTGTTGAAGCCAATTTTTTTTCATGATCAATAAAAATAAATTGTACTATTGGTATTGACAAATGACAAATAATAAACATATTATTAATCATACTGTATAGAATTGCATTAATATTAGTCTAAATTGTTTAAGCATAGATTGTATGTACCTATATAACCTACACGCACTTGCATTTTCCAGTTGTCATAATGGAATTAGCTCATAAGCAGATAAATCATGATATACCTATGTTATATGTTATATGTTATATACCTTTCTATCTTTGGATGTTAAGGCGCCTCTAAACCATTGGATTCTTCATGCATTTAGACCTATATAAACTGGCGAAAAATAAACATATTCTGGTAGTTCCAATTCAATTTTAAAACTAATTTGAATTGGCACGCTTTGGCGTTATTCATTGACACGCACTCACATAAGTACAAACAATTTTTAAGTGTGATATAGTACGCAGTCAACTCGTCCTGGTGGATATACCAGCACTCCTCTCACCACGTTATGCCTTAGATATTTAAAAATATTTCACTCTTGCCTACGAAATTATATAATATACATATAAAGCGAATCTAGTTGGTACTTTCGGGAGGTCAAAATTTAAAATTCCCAGTAGTTTTCAAATGCGCCTGGGAAAACAAAAAAAATATGGAAAAACAGCTGGAATTTTTATGCAAAATCAAAGTAACATTTTTTTTTTGAAAATTTTATGTTGTTGGCAATTTGTTGGAATCGCAGGTTGAAGAAGATAAAATCATTATTATTATTGGATATAACTTTAGACCTGTATTTTATACTTGGTAAATACAACTCAAATAACCGTTATTTATTTTCCAAACAACAACGTCGTTCAGGGTCAAGTGGTCAGTTATAGTTTATAATATATATGTCGTAGCCACTTCGTGAAATTAAAAAATATTTCACAAAATGGTCACTCTAATTTAAGATCGTGTAATTTATTTCACAATCTGGTCGTCCACTTTGTGTGCTAGAAATTGGAATACAACATTTATCGCAGACGTCAATAGTTACATTAAATCCATTAACCACGTGCTGATGTCAAATACAATAAATATAATCTGTATTCTGTATAACTATTATACCTCCATTTCATGAAATGGTCATCTTATCATGAAAAGATCGATTTCACGAAGTGGCTACTACATATATACACATAAGTACTATAGTACGCGATAAGAACAAGTTTTCTTGAGTCGTGGCCCGTAAATAAATATAAGGATTGTTCATAGGCGCAAATAGAGTTTGGGATTTGGAGGGGGGGGATAAAGCCTTACTTTGATAATATTGAAAAAGCTTAAAACAAAATGTAGGAAATGTTTGAGGGAGCTATGGACATTTTTGGGGGGCCTAGCCCCCTTATTTATGCCTATGCGATATATATATTATGCATACATCAATCTTATAGTACTGAGAGGGTGAGGCGTGAACTCATATAATAGTTTGAAAGGGGACCTTTGCACTATACAATCACATGTGTATATTTATGACACACAAATTCATATGTATGAAGTGAGTGGTAGCTATAATATTATAATGTATACCTATTTACAATATAATCCCTAAGTTGTGAATATATTTAGTCCGCCATTTTCTAAGGAGTAAGGATTAGGCAAATCATGTGGCAGGTACTTCTAGATCATGTCAATGTGTGCGAGCATAAAATAACATTATTAGCGCTATACGGCGCAGAATATCCGTCAGGGGAGAACATATTTGTGTATTAGAGTGGTCATAACCCCCCTCCCCCCAAGAACTTGTTTAATTAGTTTTTCAGTCAGCCATTTATGAAAAACTGAAATAATGGCCATAACGTACATAATGACCAAATTATTTTAAAAAAATTGTGACTAAAATTTGCGTGTGAGAAGGATTATAATAGATTCCAGTGTTAATAGTTACTAGCCAACCAAACGTTGTCAAAGTTGACTTTATGTGTCCTATGGAAATTAATTAGTTATGTTTAAGTTTTCTTTGCTGGGTAGCTGCCAAAAACAAAAAGTTACCTAATAAAAAAACGGGAATTTTTACGTAAAACCAGTTTTTCACAAAATGAATGTTGTTTTCTTGTAGTAATTCATAAATTAATAACCGTAGATACTTTCACCAAATGATTATATGACTATTTTCCAAACGATATAAGATTTCCATTATATTTTGACTCTTTTGAACTATTTGCGGATATTTTTTTTTGTTTCTATGAATGTCAGTAAAAAAATTTTTGCTTGTTCAAACAGTTTGAAAATTTAATACAAATACTTCATAAACTGTTCATTGTTTATAAATGTTATAACTGTTCATATTATACCAATTAAAAAATATCGGTAAACATTTAAAGTTTAAGTATTGATAAAATTCATTAAAATCACGAAAATATTCTAATAATTTAATATTTTGTAGATATAAAATTAAAAACGTTATAAATGTGAGGATTGGACATTTTAAACAATATTTCTCATAAAACATTCATAATTTTACAAACAAATCTAAGAAACCGAAACCGCCACCCGACAAGTTAGATTAATGGGCACGTTAATATTAGCCAATAACATAAATTCCATGAAAGTTTCAACACGTAAGTTTTTGTTTTAATAATATATATTTTCTCGGAGATATTATTTGGTTTTTTATTCATATATTCAAATCCACTTAGATTCAATTGTGGTATTCTTGAGTTGGTTGAGTTGGTCCGTTCTCTTATGACAACGGCTTATAATCGCTTCGTACGTGGCAAACGCTATCCCATTAACGGGAAAAGCCCTTATGCAAAGTAACCGAAATCCTCTTAAAAAACTTATCGCACCACCCTTATTGTACGTCTTCTTTGCACAGTCCCACGCACCCTTGTATACCGGCTGCGTGAAGCTGTCTGTGATGATTTTAGATTTGATCACGTCAAATGGCAACACCAAGACCCAACTTAGTACGCCTAAGTTAAAATCATACAAAATAGATTACGATAATAAATTATATTTCTCTCATATCGACGTCCTCGTGTCTAAAGTGACCAAGTGTTTTTTTCTACTTTTGAGTAATGTAATTTTTAAAGTTGAGCAATTATTTAAAAAACGAGAATTTAACCAATGTTAATGAACTTGATACCAATAAAACCGCAATAGTATACTAGTCTTACTCAATAATTATTGTTAAGATTACTAAATTATAAATTACTAACTTAATTTTATGGTAAAAAGTGACCAAGTGAAAACTGGTTTTACTTGGTCTTTTAAAAAGTGACCAAGTCACAAGTATAATACACTTGGTCATAAGTTTTTAGTCAGAAACGTTACTATAACGAATTTGCAACAAATAACCAAGTGACATAATCAATTTTTACACGTAAGAATTATATTGAGATGTTGGTTGGTCAAAATTAAGTATTCAGTGGTTCCTAAACTAATAAAGATATCACTTGGTCACTTTTTTCGTATATTAATAGGGACAAAATAAGACATTTAAACATGTTATTTCTCTTGGTCACTTTTTGCACATGGTCACTTTAGGCACGATGTCGGCAACATATGAGAATATGAGATTCAATAAATTAAATATTTTTGTTACGCGCTACCTACCTACTTACAGTGTTGGGAAATATCTAGATAAATTTATCTAGATAAGTTATCTAGATAAAAATTATTTATCTTTTATCTTATCTAGATAAAATTCTAGTTATCTATGAGTACTTATCTGGATAATTTATTTAAATGAACTAAAAAAAAATTTGAAAATGTAAAATATTTTTATTATTTCATTTTTTCTATTTTTCATCTATTACATAGAAAACACGTTTAGTAATATGCATTATAATACCATGATTTTAATATTTATTAATATTCATTGTTAGTCTGGAGTTTTACATCGTAAACAATGATAAAACCCAAAAATATAAATATGTAATGGGCATGTTAATAGGTAAGATTGTAAGAACAACTAATAACAGCAAAAGCAAAAACATCTATCCCTGCTACCCACCGGCCACCACTAAATTATGATGGTCTCATTAGCTGATACCCGTTTCATAGAATTGTATAAAAAGTATGAAAAATAATTATTGTTTTATGCTGACAAAAATAAAATAACATTCATGGATATTGGACTCACAAGCATAATAATATTATAATAATTGTAATTTATAACAATTTAATATTTATAAAACCCTATTAGAATTCCCGGTATTTCAGTTTTCGCTTAACCCATCTGTACGACCTCTGTCCTCTGCTTTAAAAAAAATTAATTATGTATTTTATTTACCTGTAGAGTCAAGTAGGTATACTGAATACTTTCAAAATTAAACATGAAATTATCTCATATTTATCTAGATAAAATTTAGTATAATTATCTTTATCTGTATCTAGATAAAAATTATTACAGTCATCTTTATATTTATCTAGATAAATTATTAGTTATCTATTCCCAACACTGCCTACTTAATATGTTTTATTCAATTTTTAGTTGCTATGTACCTGCTACACCTCCAGACATAATTTGCACATGCATTGGCATTGACTCGTTTTTGGATTCAGAATACGGTAATTTCGTTAACATGCTACATAAATGTTCATATGAGAGCATATAAATTCCCATACTAGGAACATCTCTAAAAAAAAAAATTAATTAATGTATTAAAAAAATGTTTTATTTTGAACTCTTTTCTTGTTATTTAATATATTAAACCTGATAAACAATAATGTTCCTCCGCGAAACAGTGAACGTATACCGTTAACCTTATAAAGTTCTCCAATTAATTTAAATGCACTAGTCGTTTTTAATGGATCAGCTATTTTTGTATTTTCCACCTTGTCTTGCTTTTTTACATCTAAAACCGGGTAATTTATGAGTATCATGGAAGTGAATCGTATTAGAATCATTACTCCTTGCTTGTAACAATGTTTTGATAACTTCAATTGGTGTGTTTATAAACGCATAAGGAAGGCCGGCAATACAACCCGACAAAAATACATCCAAATGCCAATAATTGTGTAAATTTTCAGCATCGCTGCAAAACCTGACATCAATATTCTTATTTGTTTGATTGTCGTCGCGTTGTATTTGGATTAACCTCATCACGTTACCGTAAGTTCCAAAAAATACCGAATTCGCAACACCCACGCTTAAAATCGGAAACATCATTCCTCTAAAATATCCTTTGAGCTGTTTAATACAGAAGATATAAAGCAATATATTTTGTTAAATTTCTTTAAGTGTTAAATTGATTTAAAATTAAAATTTGTTGTACCATTAATATTCTAATTAACTTTTTTTTACTTGCCTTATCTTGATGGTAAATATCTCTAACGGTTGTTTTTACTGTACTATTATTCACTTGTTGTATTACTTTTACTGTGTCTATTGGATGTCCAATTAATGTAGAAACAATACCTGAGAATAAGAATGTACAATGGATATTATTATGCATTCGTAATACTATTGGTTTTAATTTATAAATATCAAATACTAGTATTTTTAATCAACAGTGACGGTTTTGGTAGCATTTTTTGGTGGAGCCCTCCCTCCCCCTCCACCAGACAATTTTATAGCGAAGATTAAACTTCAGAATAAATGGAATTTAATAAAAAGCACGGCAGAACGCGTTACCAAATTTAAACGAACCAACACAACTACACAATCGACGAATCGAACAGCACTGAAATATATATTAATATTACAACGGTACACATGTTTACAATGTACACAAGTACATACTTAGAGGCGACGTTCAACGGTGCTTATCTGACGTCATCGGAAAATATTGCCACTGGCTTAAATACCAGCGTTTGTTTATGTAGGCAATAATTATATCGTGCATTTCTTATCGGCTTAACACTATTTTTGAAAATACACATGAAATGATATACAGCACAATAAATGATAATTCATAATTCATATTGTTAACTTAGACTTCATAAGCAAAATTTTTTTCTCAAATAAAATCATATATACGTTAAAAATTACTATCGAAATATGTGCTATAGGCGAACCAAGAAGTATACTTTTTGAGTACCTATTATTTACTTCAAAATGTTAGGTGATGCGCCGCCTCACTTGCCTCACCCCTCAAAACCGCCACTGATAATGTATCATGGTAATGCGATTAATACGATCAATGATTATCTGAGAATAAAACAAACCAGCTGTCCATCCAGATAAATAATCACAAAAAGAAAAAAACTTTTCATATGAAATATTTGAATAGAAACTCGGTATTTCCAATATACATTTTCGGTAAAATGGTTTTGAAAACTCTACGGTCAGCAGCAAAACTCCGGTGACCGGTATGGTTTTCATCATTGTTGGCAATAAACCGGAGTACAATCCTCGTGATCCATCTTTTATATTCATTACTTTTTGAATCACCTGAAATTCACTATCGTTTACTTCCATCTGCACACGAGATTTTATTGCATCTATTGGGTAGACGACCGACGACGTACATATCCCGGCTAAAGATCCCGCCACCATTGTAGCTAAAGCACTACAGTCTTCTTTTCGTTTACCGACTGGTTTTAGTTGTTCACGAGCCCGTTCGTATGCACCAAAGAATACTGAACAACCTATAAATTCTCTGACTATTGTACATCCCAGTCCACGATACAGACCTTTAAAACCTTCAGATTTCCAGATTTTTTTAAAAACTTGATCTGCTGATTCACATTTTACGTCATAGTTTACTCCTTGCATACGTATTTTTACCAATTCAGTCGGGCAAAGTACCAAAGCCGAAGCAAACTGTAAAAATAAATATATAAATTATGTGACAGTGAATATTGACTGAAAAATATAAAATATAATATAAACATATTATTATAAAAATATATATAAATAAATATATATTTGGAAAAGATTAACTAATAATGTGTCCGGGATTATTTCAGGCACTACACTAGTAGGGCCCTAATATTTTTTGGTGAGTATTACACTATAGCCTATAGGTACTATTATTTTCCTTTCCATTTTAACAGACCAAGATCATAGACCAAAAGTTTTGTTGAATATGTATTTTTGCAGTTTCTTTGCCATTAAAAATATAAACTATTAACATTTTACAAATTATCATATAATACAAAATATATAGGTACAGTTCCAAGGCACAGAAAGGTAAACAAGTGGGTACCGCTCTGCGGTAATAGTAGTTGTCAAACATGTCGATTTAATGGATGTGTTACATATGAATTCAATGATAAATCATTGAATACGAAAAACAACTCTGAGCGAAGACGTTGTGTCATAATTTATAGTAAACTGTTGTATAAATAATCAAATTTAAAAGTTAAAAAAATAATTAATAAAAATCAAAAATATCTCATGGCTATAAACAGCGTAACTTTCAAGTGAATTATTTTTTTTTTTTTTGGTAGAGGTAGAAAAACTTTTTGGACATTTTCTATTAAAATTTCTAATGTTGAGTATGACAAAAAAAATTTTTGTGAATTTCTAATTGTAAAAAATTTACAATATTTTGAAAAAACTATCATTCCTCAAAAAGTTAAAATAGTTTGAAAATTTTACCATGTATGGAAAATGCGAATATATAAATAAAAGTTTATAAATCGGAGCATTTTTACAAACCCAAGTGTTGATGATAGACAGAAAAAAAACGCAAAAATCTTTGTAAATACAATACATTCATTCGTTCCGCTCAGAATCTAATATTAAAAAAGGCAATAAAGTGGATGTTGCTCTGCTGTATTGTAGATTACATTGAGTAACTGTAACGGATCACTTCAGGGGCGTACTCAAGGGGGGGGGGGCGTCAAGGGGTTCAACCCCCCCACCATTGACCTTATTATTTTTATTTTTTATTATAAAACAAATAATGCATCTTTATAATGTACCTACTTGTCAAATTATATTATCATACAATTTCCCAATTCGTATTTTATCGTTAAATTCTTCCAACTTCGAATATGTACACTGCTGAACTACATAATATGGTATACCAAACTTAATAATCATGTAAAATGTCCAAAAAATTGTTGAGAAGCGTTGAGACATTGTGATAAAGAAATATTTCACAACATACATTTTCTATTAAAAATACTATGCACTTTACCTGTTTCAACATCCACCCCCGAGAGAACATTTTCTTGTCTCAAAAGATTGAAATCTTATCTACGAAACACAATGACTAAGGTATTTTCTGGATATTAAAATAAAAAAAAAGGTGGGTAAGTGGATTTCGCTCTGCTGTACAGTAGGTTACAAGTGGGTCACTGTATAATGGATGGTAGGTATTAAATTTGAATTCAATGATATAATATCATTGTATAAGAAAAACGATTCTGAGCGGAGACAGTATGTCAGTCTAGGTATAAGACATAATATTATATTATAGTATATAGTATTTAAAAAAAATTGACCTCTAATAGGTACCTATAATAAATTTATTTAATTAATCATATCATAATATCTATTAGGTACTTATAACGCGTTATACATCAACAAAAAACCGTGGTACTATCATAGATATATAATAGTATACTTTAGAAGTTTCAAGTACCCACAAATAATATTATACAATCAAAACAAAATAACTAAAATAGTTATTCCAGGTTTTTTAAAATGTACTTTTGTTCAAATTTGAACTTAAAATGACTATAAAAATAAACTGCGTAAATGTATTTTTTAGAATTTTTGGTAACTGAATTAAATATTTACGTGGAATATTGTTTAAAATTTTCAATCCTTAGATATAAAAGTTGAACATTTTATAAATTTTTAAGTACAAAATAATTTTTCAAATTAAAATTTGATAAATTTTGTCAAAATTTGATC
>NC_042493.1:34829664-34831811 GCF_005508785.2 Acyrthosiphon pisum | reverse complement strand
TGCAGACCTGTTACCTACATTATCCATCATACATTTATTCCACCTCAGTATAACATACCTACCCCACATTCATAATTAGGGTTCGGGACTTCTTGCATTTGCATATTTTTTTGTAGTGGTCGTAGTCTATTCTAAGTGAGTTATAAATGTGTTTTATGAAATTACGAAATTAAATACTAAGTTTGAACTTGCATATTTTTGCATATTTCGTCATATCTTAAGAAAAACGCATATTTAAGCAATTTTTAGCATATCTCGGCATATTTCACATTTTATATTTTTACTAACGTAAAATTGCCGGGAAAAATCATAATTGGATGGTCGTAGTCTATCGTATCTAACACGTACGTCTCTTTACGACGATAGTCTTTTTATCGCTTAATAATCAACCTTTTTATCGACAATATCAACAATTAGTATAGTTGTGGTAAAACCTAATGGATCCTATACTCCTATAGATTTATCTTATTATCACGAAACAAATATAAATTCAAACATTCCCAAATAATCAAATATTAGCCGGGTATGAATTGTACGATGAAATGAAAAGCAGTACGTGTTAAATTATTTTTATTATATTAAGTACCTACCTAATTTTTAGATTTTTTTTGTCTATAATAATAATTTATTAATAATATATTTTAAGCATTTTTTAAAAAATTTTATAAAAATTTAGCTGCATATTTTAAAGCATATTTTGACGATTTTGACTGCATATTTGCATGCATATTTCGATAATTTTAAGTGCAAGATGTCCCGAACCCTATTCATAATTTTACATTACAAGAACATTAGGTAGGCACCTACATCCGACATTGTATCAATAATTGGACTTCGAATAATCTAAAGTAGGTAATATGCAATTTCTTATATCGAGAACAATTTTTGAAACGACTAATTTATAATTTGATAAATAGGTAGATTGATAATATAAATAATTAATTATAAAAAAACTTACTACAATATTTTATCAATGTTAGTACTTGTTTTTTATGATACCTACATAAGTTAACCTACTGCAAGCCATAAGTTATTTAATTTACAAACTATATAAACCTGAGTAACACTTGTATAATTTAATATTAAGTCTACCATAATCAGTGTTGGGTAGTAACGTAACGCAAATTACAAATTACTGTAACGCAATTACATTTTCAGTAACGCAGCAGTAATTTCATTACATTTTACTTACAGTAACGAAATTGTAACGCAATTACTTTTTAAAAGTAATTTCTATGAAGTAACGCACTATTGCGTTATTTTCCACGTTACTTATTATAATAATAGTTTTGAATGTAGTACAAAAATAAGCTATTTTAAGATATTCCAGAAAAATTAAAAATCAATTTTATTTACTTTTGATTCCGATAATAGTTAACAATATTATTAAACATTCCAGGAATTAATGTTATTACTTTCATTATCAGAAAGAAAAGACTTTGGCTTAAAAATAAAATTTAATTAAAACGAATTATGATTTACGACTTATGAGTAAGCCACCTATCGGCTATCAACCTATATGGCTATATGGCTATAGGTACGAATTTAAAACTGATATACATATACGTACCGGCTACCTCGATGTTAATACCTTACCAGACTGCAGTCACCATTTCCAATTAATACTATATACTATATAGGCATACAGTATAAATATTATACATATGATATTAATACGATTTACGAATACCATACGATTACCAATTACACTGTATCATTTAGTTTCACTTGTTTATTAGAAAATAACTTGCCTTATTGCAGTTGCGGATCTAGGATTTTTTTATGGGGGGTGCTAAAGTTAAGGTCTCATATTCAGGTATTATGTATACTCCATATATACTGATGGCAAGACTTTTTTTTAGTCCTCAAAATGAATGTGCCTAATATTTCAACTTTAAAAACAACACTATTTAATATGGTACCTATAAATTCACTTTTGCTACGCCCTGCGTTTTTTTTTTTTTTTTTGAAACATACGTATCTCGACGAGTTAAGAACGATGGTGCAAAAATAAATTGTGGAAACCATTATTTTGGATGTTAAATTCTTCCAAAGTTGGGGATTTTACATATTTACATGCATACGCACAACATCGTACTTTACTGTCGCTGGGCCTATAAAGATTTTGAATTTTTTTTACGCATTTT
>NC_042493.1:34792692-34829614 GCF_005508785.2 Acyrthosiphon pisum | reverse complement strand
TTTTTCTAATAAATTCAAATATTTTTCAGAATCAAAATCAGACAACGTTAAGTCGTCGAATAACTTTAATTTTGTTATAACAATAAATAATAAAATATTGTTGTAAGATATTATTGTAAAATTCGTATAGTGAATTTTATATTATTATCGAATTATTGATATGTGCATGTGTGGACGAGAGTAGTTCTCGCATCGAATTTCTTATTTAATTGACACTAATAATTATTTACAACAAACTTCAAACACTTAATTCCTTAATTCCCGGGTGGCTGTAACAAGATTAAAAATTGCCTAAATGTTGCCCCTTAAATAATTACAGTAGTGAAGCCACTTTTTGAGGCGGTACCAACGGTTGGTATGTTGGTTAAATACTTATTATTTAATTATGAATTAAACGATTGTAAATATATGTAATATTATTGACCAAAATGGTACCTACTTATTGGCAAGGCTGGGCATTAACGAGTTAAAAAGTTAAAGTCAAGTTAATAAGTTAATTTTATATTAACTTTTTAACTTAACCAGTTAATTTTGGCTTTTCATTAACTTAACTGTTAACTTACTAAATTTCTTTTTTAATTAACGTGAAATTAACGAGTTCATTTTTCATTTCAAGAAGTATGTTAAGTTCATTTATTTTGTTTTTAATTTTATCATATTTCACTACTTCAGTATATTTCGTTTTCATGTCAAAAAATATTTACCGTAAATTATTTAAAGTAAAAAATGTATATAATTCGAATTTAACTAATATGAAAACACTGTATAAAATATAAACACTATAGTCTATAATTTAGTTTTGTGTTGGAAAAAAATTAAGTATGTTAGCATTGTATAAACAAATTAACTTTTTTTAACTTAAAAAGTTAACAAAAAGTGTGTATTAACTTTTAACTTAACTGAGTTAACCCATTGTTAATTTAACTTTTAACTTTTTGTTATTGGTGCATATTAACTTAAATTAACTGAGTTTAAAAAAATCATTAACTTGCCCAGCCTTGCTTATTGGTTATAACCTAAGTTATAACCTGTCGAATTATATAAATTGTCGTTAAATCTGAATTATTTGAATACAACAAAATCTAATTTTTTTGTAAAACTATATAGTTCGTGTAAAAATGTCATTTATTACTTTATATTGTAACAAATTATTAATAAAAAATTGAAGATTTTTTTCTTTGGCTAAATACCTACTAACGAGATTCAAATTACCATCAGAAAAAACGTTGAAATTGAAAAAAAGTTACTCCAAAACGAAAAAAATTTTCCTCCCCGGCGGGGAATCGAACCCCGGTCTCCCGCGTGACAGGCGGGGATACTTACCACTATACTACCGAGGACTGTGTTATTACGTGCGAAATTTATGTTATTTAATTTATGGTACAATATATCTACCAATTTTATTAACCATTTAGTAGGTACCTACCTACTACCTACCTAGGCACTTCTACTTGTGAGTTGTGAATTGTCTATCACAATCTCAATCAACATAATGTATATTGTGTAGCCAGGGACGGTGGTCCATGCGTGGATAGACTATTTTTGGTCTACCGGGAAATTAAAAAAAGGGTCCTTAAATGTAAAATAAAGGGTCGCTTCACTCGTAAGTTTATCATTTTAAATGCGATATTATATTACACTAATTAAATAATATAACATGACAAATTTAAAAAAATGTTGAAAAACATTCATTTTTATTTTCTGCAAATAATAATATTTTACCATTTAGTACCTATTTACTCAATAATGAACTCATATATAGTTCCTAATCTATTAACTATAGGTACTTGAGAATCTATTTTGTACATAATATAAATACGTAAAGTAGGTAATCTGCACCAAAATACAAAAAAAATATGTAATTGAGTCACAGTTTCAATTATTGAAATTTACCTACCTCATAAATTTACCGAGCTCAATGCATCCATGCTTAACGGCATATAAACATGAATAAATAACATGAAAATTAGACAATTAAAAAATATATATATCATAATATTAAAATAATATAGGTAATATTGTAGATTTTACATATTTGTACCACAGAAGTCAACTAACGCAAATCCCTTTTTTGAAATGTTGAGTTACCTAGTTATAATATAATCAGAATATGATTTTTGTGATATTTTTTAAAGGTATTAAAACGTAAGTTCTATAATATATACAATAAATGCATAGATAGCAAGAATTATACTAACTAAACTAATCTATACGTACTAAACTATGATAGAAGTATATAGAAACGTATGTCCAGCGTTTACATAAGAAAAGTAATACAAAATAATATTTTTGAAATGTACAATTGTAAGTCCATTGCGACTATTATTTTTGTTTTGTCTAATTGTCTCTCCTGTAAAATTTACGTTTTGTGACTTGCGTAACTCGTCTTCTGTGGTACAGATATTTTATTATTAAATGAAATTTGAAATATTACTCATTTTACACAGTCGTATACGGCTCGTCGTACACGGTCATCTAATGTATATTGTAGTCTAAACTAATAAATGTATACAGATAGGTAGGTATACAAATACAATTACAATTGTATCATACATTTTATTTTATATACATTTTAATATTTTTATTGAAATGGTATCCACTACAATGGATTTGTGGATTAATAAATAAAATACATATAAATAAGTAAGTAAAGAAAAAAATACCTATATTGGCTATATTAATAATTATTTTAAAGTGCACTGGACGTCTAGACGTAATATTATCAAATAATGTAAATTATTTTTGAAAATATTTAGACGAGACCGCAAATGTTACGAAGGAGAACAAAAACATAACAACTACCTTACAAATAACTGAGTAACTTTATAATATTATATATTCTACAATAATTTACATTTACTGTATCCAGTCCTTTATAGTTTATTATGTATCTTAATATGCATTATAATTTATAGCTTTTACAGCTTATAGTGCCTAATTTATTAGCGCCTGAAGTTTAAATACTAATTAATTTGTCAAAATCACGAACATTTGAAAATTATTTTGAGTTACAAAATTCATAAAAAATTTTCATTTTGTATTTATGATTTGAAAATGTAATAGGTACATAATTCATCATAAGTTTCTCTACCATTAACAAAAAACAATGTTACCTAGAAAATCAAATAAACATTTTATGAGCGTTGCATTTCAAATTTTTTTTATATTGGATATTCACTTGTAAACTATAACGACTTCTCATGGAACAATTTTCTTGTAATTCAAAAATGAATTACCATTGATAGTTTAAATTTTCACTAAATTTTATTTTTATTTTAGAATTTTCTATACACAGTACAATTTTGATATAATATAAATTATAATATTTTATATGGATAAAGTTACATTGGCACTGGGTACCTTAAGGTTAGGTTAGGTATATTGTCAAAATTAGATATTTAATCGAAGAATAACAATATTAGTTATTTTATTGTATTTTAAAAATATTATTCAAGGGAAATTAAAACTTTTATCGTATACCTACCTATTATTATAATTTATATTATATGTATACACACAATGACATTTTAAAATGCTATATTTTTGGCAACAATTAATTTAACCTACATATTTTAGTCTTGTAAAGTATTCGAATAAAAGTATTTGAATACTTATTTTGTATTCGAATACTATTTTTAAGAAGTATTCAAATACGTATTCTGAATACTTTTATTTGTATTTTTTATTCATTGAAAAAATACTTTTTTCCTATCCAGAAAAATAGTTTTAAATTTGTGACAAGACATATTATAAATCATGCTCATTAATTTTATTCTCTAAACGAAATATAATATTGGCCCCTGACATGATCATTTTTATAAACACCAATGTGTTGTATCCCGTATGGCCCGTATCGGCCCATCATATGTTGTGAAAATGTATAAATAACTTATGATTACGTTGTATGTTTAATTATTAATTAATAAATGTTAATTAGCAATCATTCAAAAACTGACAAAAACTAGTTGAGAAAAAAATTATTCTGATAGTATTCGAATATCGTCGTTGGGCGAGTAACAAGTCGTATCTCAAGAAAAATCGATTTTGCGATTTATACATAAAAAAATGCGGGAAAAAATAACACATGATTTGATAATAATATTAATAATAACAATCTTCAAGGAGATTAAAGATTTAATTGTAAATTTGCCGTAACTTGATTACATGTTATCAGTGTTCACGATTTTGTCTCTCCTGAACATATTACATTTTTGAGATACGATTTTTTAAGAACTATTCGAATACGTATTCTGAATACCTTAAATTTTAAAGCAATATAAATATATCATAAAAACATAAAATATACTTACCTAGTTATCTAGGCCCTCTTGATTCAGAGTGTTTTTTTTGTAGGTATGATAGTCACTATGGAATGACTTATCGTTGAATTAAAATTTAACACACACATATTACAGTATTAATTGTAATTAGTATTATATTTCAGTGACTTACTCTTCAGTCTTCAATTGCGATGTAGCCATGTAGGTACAGTGTTTTGATGTTTGCAGACCTGTTACCTACTTTATCCATCATACATTTATTCCACCTCAGTATAACATACCTACCCCACATTCATAATTTTACATTACAAGAACATTAGGTGGGCACCTACATCCGACATTGTATCAATAATTAGACTTCGAATAATCTAAAGTAGGTAATATGCAATTTCTTATATCAAGAACAATTTTTGAAACGACTAATTTATAATTTGATAAATAGGTAGATTGATAATATAAATAATTAATTATAAAAAAACTTACTACAATATTTTATCAATATTAGTACTTGTTTTTTTATGATACCTACATAAGTTAACCTACTGCAAGCCATAAGTTATTTAATTTACAAACTATATAAACCTGAGAAACACTTGTATAATTTAATATTAAGTCTACCATAATTACCTTTACCTACAGTGACCTATCTATTGGTTTTTTGCCTAGTCAAATATACAAATATATATTATGCACTGCCAGTTAGCTATGAGTAATTTATAGGCTTAACCGTCTGGGACTCTGGGTACAGTTATTATAGGTACCTATATATTTTAATGTTTTTATTTTAATATATGTGTTTTAATATATGTGTTTGTGTATTAATCAAATTCATGTTTTGTTTAAATTTAATCGATACCCGTTCAAATGTATAATTTTAAGGGGTTAAGAGTAGGCTATTCATTTGACTCTTGTGGGCAAGACTTTTTGTTGTGGTAGCAGTACCTATATAACTATCATTAATAATCATTGGTGCGTGTACCACCCGACAATTATACACGCATCGCATACATCATACATAGTTGTACAAGTCATATACATATAATGTCATTACAGAAGTAGTTCAAAATATTCAAAACCAATTTATGAATGAAATAATAGGCTATACGCCTGACAAACATTTAGGTACTTCCATTTGTATGATTTTAAAAATTCAAATATGTTTGAATTCATAAACAGGTTTTTTTTGAAGCCAATCGTCAGAAAATCGTTCAGAAAAATAATTTGTATGAAATATAAATTTATCAGTGTTCAATAGTAAATAATTAAAAAACTATTTTCAAAATAAAATAAATGGGAAAGTCTGCCCTTTGCGGTATAGTAGTTTTTGAGTGTACTTAGTCATTATGAAGATCACTGTAATAGATGTGTTATATTTTAATTCAGACAATTCAGTAAGCAATCATGTTATACGAAAAACGATTCCGAGCGGTGTGTCAGCTTTAATTTCTAGGGATATTTTATAATTTATTTATATTAGATGGTATATTGTATATTCAGAAGCGTATTTATATATCTACCGCTCGTAGGCCTGTGGATAATTGCCACACTTAAATACGATAAAATAAAATTTTATCAGGTAGGTATGCAAAACAACTTTTATTTATATTTTAAATACAAAAACATAACAATTGGAGTTGAAAAAAAATAAGGAATAACAAAAAATTGGTATACAAAATACAATCTACATTTATTAATAATTAATTATTATATATTAATTATTATCTTATCTAAATAATAAAAACGGTCTTTTTTTAAATTATCTAGATAATTATTTACTCTAGTTTTTTTTTTTTATATATACAATATTTATTCACACAATTTCACTGCATTGTAATAATATGACCCGTGGATTTACAAAAAGTTAATATAGAGAAAATATAATACAATATAGAGAAAAAAAAATATTTGTTATCAACAATATATTCTTTCCGATAAAAATTAAAAACTAAAAACTATTATTATGGCATACAATTACTAATGACAAAATTTTAAGGAAAAAAGTTTTTTACTAAAATACTATATCTCTATTCAATCGTAATGCGGGCTTGAAAAGGTTAAATGCTTTTATTTATGTAACCAAATGTACCATAGTACCAATCTGTTGACTGTTTATGTAACATAAAATAAATGAAATATCAATGTAAATTTATTATATTTTTTTATAATCAGCTATTGGCTAAAGTTTTTTTTTATAAATTATATAAGTATTCTCTAGATAATTTTTTCTTGAAATTATCTATTATCTAGATAATTTTATTTGAATTAATCTATTATCTCATCAAGATGATTATATTGAAAAATATCAATCATCTAATCTAAATAATTATTTGATTATCTATGCCTAACACTGTCAATATCGAAAAAAAAAATTAAATCCATTGAAAATTGCCACCCCTCAAAATTTGCCGCTATAAGCACATACTTATAGTGCCTGCATATAAATACGCCACTGCGTATTATTATATATTACTAATAATATGTTAGTTTGACCTATTTTATAATTTCATACTTTCATATTGTACCTATAGAAACAATATTATACTTAATGGTGAAAAATTTCAAGTCCTACGATGAGTAGTTTTTGGATTACAAAAATAAGTAGGTAAAATGGTTTATAAAAATCTTTATGTTTCGTTTAAATATCAAAATTCATTAACTTGTTAATTTCAAAAACAAAACATTGAGTTTATGTATCTTCGATATTTTTTAATTGATATATGATTAATTATATCATTGAATTCAGATTTAAAACATCGATTTAGATTTACAGTGACATACTCAATGTAAAGTTACATTAAAGTATTAAACAGCAGAGTGGTAACCTATAGTTGCCTGCTTTTTTTCGATTTATATTGATACAATTTTTGTTTTTATGTCGAAAAGTCTAAAAATAAAAATTGCATCAATACAAATCGAAAAAAGCGGGCAACTATAGGTTACCGCTTTGCTGTTTAATGTAACTTTTCATTGAGTATGTCACCGTAATCGATATTTTCAATCTGAATTCAATGATATATCATAATCATTGCATACGAATACGAGAATCGATTCTAAGTATAGACGGTCTGTCAATCTATATTACCAAGGATATTTTATTATATTATATGTACCTATTTATAGTAATTTATTTTACTATTAGTAATGCGGTAATTACGCCAGTACGGTTGAATTAAATTATGCCGAAAACATCACATTATTATTTCATCACATTAATTAGGTACTTATTAAGTAGGTATGCATTGGTATTCATATTAAATTTATTAATTTTCGAGTCAATACAAACTTACCGTATGTATGGCGTTAATAGTTAGAATAGGTCCGTGGTATAAATAGGGAATAGCTTAAAATTAATCTAAATATTTAATATTTTAAACATTTCATTGCGTGTAGTAACATATAATGATATTAATATGCGTAAAAGTTTCAAGTCCCCATAAATATTTTTAAATTATAACAAAATAACTAAAATCGTTATTCTGTGATCAAATATCCAATTTCATTAACATTTTGAAAACAAACTAATGCCTATACAAAAAATATTTTTAATTTCTATAAGAATAAATTATGTGATTAAGGCACTAAGATCGTGTATTACATATTCAAATTTATTGACCAAGCCTAAAAATGTTATCAACACTAAAAAAAACAAATTTAAAATATACATATAAATTTAAATTAGCATACATTTTTTAAAAGTTCATTGATTATGTAAATGATAATCAAATAACAATGGAATTTTTCAACTCTCTTCGATCAATAATTTTTTACATACAATAACAAAACTAAAATCGGTTTATAAGAATTCGTTGTTTTACATGCGAATATTCAATTTCGTCAAAATGTAAATGTTAGACGCTCGTAAACAATATAATATATACAACTATAATATAAACTCAACTTTTTAAATTATTGTTAACAAAACTTATATGAAACCTTGTACTTATTCAATTTTCAAACCGTATAATAGACATGATTATAAAAAATTATCAACAACTTTCAAATTTCTCTCTATTTATATTTCATCAAAATTATATTTTCAGACGCTCATACAAAATTATTATATAGCTTAAACATTCAAAATATTTTGTAAATTATACTATAATAGTATAATGTATAGAAAATTCTTATTTTGGTTATAATTTCAAGTACTTATCTGTTATTTGTTTTTGATTACAACAAAAAACAAACTGTCAAAATGCGGTTTTGCGTAAAAATTGGTGTATTTCTCAATTTTTTTTCTTTCTCCCAATTTTTAAGGACAAAGCTAAGAATTTTTTACTCAATATAAAAAATGTATGATGTTTGGTGGTTTGCAGCCTCACAGAGGCCTTATTATTATACCTACTTGTTTTTAATTATCATTAAATCCATGTGTTACATTATTCATGTTATGTGAACTGAACTCAGTGAGCGTTATGTCTGATAAATTTTATCTACCAACTCGTATATTTTCCGGACATTATATCATAAATAGGTACCATTATTGTAGTCTGCGCAGATTTTAAATTTCCAAATAGTCCATCCGCAGCATTTCCTTCACTAATTATCGTTAATTTAATCGTTCCACACACGACACGTAGGTATACGCGTCCGCTGTAGCTCGACGCTCGTTGATATAATAATATGATATTATAATGTTATCGAATTCATCCCGAGTAATTGTACGAAAAAAACAATGCTCTGAGAATATATATAATAATAACAATAATATTATATTAGAATATATATTATAATAGGTATTCGCAATAGGCATTAGGCATGCGACCATTGTATTGTGCGTTTTTATTGTCCTATATAATATAATAATATCATAATATATATTATATTATATATAGCTGTATAGTATAATAATATGCAATGCATGTGTTATTGTTTTTGTCATCGTTATTGTTATTATTATTATTATCATTATTCGGAGACATTTTCACGTAGTCTTCCTCATTATACTTATATCAGCCGAAATCCGGTTATCACTCGGAGTAATGCTGCTGAAAACTAGAGCAGCCCGTCGCGTAGTAGGGAAATCTTTCATGGTCCAGTGAAGCATGGTGGAAAGATGGGCTCCTATATTATAGTAAACGATATTAAAATCAGTCGCGTGCCAGTGTTTGGCTTGTGTTTGTATACGACTCCTGACACGCGCTGTTGTACCTATACCCATCAAAAACGAGCTCGTCAGTTTTTTTTCCAATTTCAAAACGTCCGATTACCGCCCGTAAACACATACGTGCCCACACACTTTAACCTACCATCGTTTTATTATTAAAATAATAAATACATCAGCTGTTAAATTCCGTGGAACGCACGACTCGTGGCTTGCAACAAATATCAGCTTCTGTTTGTCCATAGATCCATCATATCGAATGGCAAAGTAGATGATAAAATCGTATGACGACCATCATGCCGTATCAGGTAAACCAAAATACAATTTTATTTACTCATACAGTTTTTCGATTATTACGTGTTTAGATATAATATAATACAATTAGAGGTATTGGTACCTACTTATTTTTAGGACCATTATATAGGTATTCATATTTTATTTTTCTAACGATTTATATTTATTATGGTACATATTTTATGAAGTACTTACTTACTTATATTAATTTACTGTTAAAGGGGTGGCATAAGGTTATACACAAGCGGTGTACGTGGATATTGTGTGTACAATAAGCGTAGTAATATATTATAATTGTCATACAATTATATTACAACGGCTATAACACATTTTAATAGTAATGTCTATGTAATATTATATTTATCTATAAATATTATCGAAAGTATTGTGTATTTTCCGCACATAATTTTTAGTAATTACCTACCTAGGTACTATATTATCCACAAAGATTATAACTTATAAGTAGATGCCTGTGAACGAAAGAAGCTGTATCTACTGTTTAATGACTGCAGTTTAAGCAAATTAATGCATGTAGGTACACAATTCACAGTATAAATAGTATGATAAACGATAAACGCAATAAAACTTAAAAACTATAAATAAAAAATAATTTAAACATTTTATAATTGCGCTCATTTGGGCTGTCCAACTAATTTACTCAAATAAATCAACTTGACATACAGGACTTGGCGCCCTCAAATTGGTCATTGAAATTCACATGACCTATGATTTTATCTAAACATTCTAAACAGTAAATATCATACTCCCGTGTATACTACTATAAGTATTAGAGAGAACTCTCGGTATCAGCAACTAGCTATCAAAGTAACACCAAACATGCAGCAACGATGTATGTACGTATGTATCATGTATGTATATTTTGATAGGCTCATAAAATCTATAGAAAAATATGCCATTCAGTATTCGGGGATATGTATTAATTCAAAATATGAGATGGTGACTGCTTTTACCATAATATATTATAGTGAATATATTTTAGTTATAAATTCGGTAGCTACTATAGCTACATCGACTCAGAACCTCAGAGGATATATGAATAAATATATACCCACAATATTAGGTATAATTAGATATACAAGCTTCAACATTTTCAATTAAATTTTTTTTTTCATTGACATTTTCTGAAAATGTTCAAAGAAAGTTGAAAATATTAAACATTTTATTTTTTATGTATTTTTCATAACATAATTAATTTTTGAGTTTGTACGATTGGTATGTTAGTTAAATGTTTATTATTTAATTAGAAATTAAACGACCGTAAATATGAACTAAAATTAATAGGTACCTACCTACCAATAAATTTTAAATTTTAAATAAAAAATATTTATCAATTACAATTATGACTGATGGTCTTATATCTTGTGTTGAAATTAGGTACAATGTATTGTATTTTATAATAACTAATAACCACGAATATTCATTTTTTAAATTACACTATTATTACATTTCTCAAATATACGTACTATAATTATACTTCTTTTTAAATATTTAACAATATGATTTTTTTATCGAAGTTCACAATCTGCAAGGTGCGTATATTTCGCATAATACCTACCCACCTAAATATTAAACGTGGCAATTGCATTGATGTATCCATGTGCCATGTGGCATATGCCTCTCCACTCAAACACACCCACTTAACCACCAACACTTTTATAAAATTTTTGTAATTTTGGTACAGACGCTAAGTTTATCATTAGTGGTACAAATCAGTAGAAACATAATATATAAATATAGGGTGAAACAGAAAGACCTGACAGATGAAATAAATAAATTTTGTTCTAACCAATATGTAAAATTTTTTTTATGTATAATTTATTGTCACTTGCACTTGACGTTTAATATTTAAAAAATATTTTTATTTTTTAAAATTAAATTTTTTTCAAAATAGCTATTTTGTGAATCTGATCATAAGAACAATTTTGATGGTTAAAAAAATTGATCTACGTTTATTTTTTAGAATTTTTTAAAATATTATATATTTTTTTTTTATTAAATTAATTTGGAACGTACCTAATAACTTTTTTCAAAATATTATTTTTGAGAATTTGCAAACATGAGTCTATTTTTTAAATTATTTACTTATCATATAATTATCACAAATTTTGTTTTATGTGTAAGTACCATTATTTTTTTCTCAGGTTATCTTGTTACATCCTGTAGGTACCTATATAATACGTAAATATGAAAATAACACTTATAAGTTATAAGGCTACAATATGTAAGACACAAAGTCACGATTTTCAATAGTTTAGTACACCCATTGTATATTAGTTTTTTTGAACTCCAACGAACTAAAAAGCGTAGTCGTAGTCGAACAATAAAAAAATTGAAAAAACGAATGCATTTATTGCAATATTTGGAGGAATTTAAAAAGATTTGCTTGGAATCAAAACTTTTGCTGAACCCTCCTGCATTAGAGAAAATATTAACTAATTTTTAGTTTTTAACCAATACAAAATGTATTTCAGTATATCTACCTACCTATATTACCTACATTATGATAAAAGAAAAATATTTAATTAAAAATTTGAATTATTTTAATCAAAAATATAAAATAATTAGTTGAAGATCTCGAGCATCTTAACTCTTAAGTTTTTGCATATTATAATGATTAATGACTACTTAATGACTACCTATAGCGGTTAATCTGTAGGTGGAATACCAAAATAAATAATATGATGGATATAAATAATTTTATATTTCAACTGAATTCATTGATACAACACAATTTACGCAATATAAATATTTTAAATATTTCAGTAACAATTAGTATACCTATAAATTATTGTTACAATATATTCTATAACTATCATTTGAATTAGTCGTAAATTATTAATTAATTATTATAAATGTTATAGGTATTAATATTTATTCGTTTAACCAAAGTAGTTAGGTCCTACATTATCCAAATCTATTATATGAAATACAGTTTATTTGTATGTCCCTAGGTATTTGTTGTTATTTTTCGAAAGTTAATTTCCACAGAACACTAATTAATACCAAAATATAATTTCTATAACTAGGTATTAAGTTTTATAAGCAAATATAATTATCACAATAAATAGTATTATGTAATTTTTTTTATCGATTTTAGATACCTTATGATGTTTTAATAAAATTATATTGTATTATATTTGTATATAATATATTCAAACATTTTGTACATGATAATAATAGCCTAAAAAATACTTAACACAAATACGAAATATCGTGTGAAATTAAAGAAAAACTTTTTATGAAAATGTATAAATAACAATAACTATCAATTACTAGATGATGTTAGTTAAATTAATATTTTAGTTTAATTTGAATAGATCTATAATTATTTTAATAGTTACTTCCACGGAAACATTGACGATTGTCAACTATAACTATTCGATTTGATTAGTTTTTTATGTGAGCTTTAAATTATTTGGAAAACAATGCAGCATAGGTATTATATATTATGAGTTATAATAAAATAAAGAAAGTTTCGTTTCGACTGGTGTCACAAATACAATCGCGTGTGCGAAGTTAACAGTTTCCTTAACAGCGAACAATGAAAAAATGTTTTTCTGATTGTATAATAGTTGATTTAGATTTTATTTCTATTAAAATAATTATAAAATTGCTATTTAGTATATAGATAGTAGGTATCTTTTTATATCTCTTAAATCATTTCACTCATTTAGTTATAGATACTCTACAATTTAAATGACTATTAAAATAACTCTTAGAAATTAACTTCATAATCACGTTATGACTTAGGTATGGGTAAGCGTTTTAATTTGTAGATTTTATTTAAGATGTATGAAAAACCTTTAATTACATCTTAGTTAGCTCGACCATCTCTAGCCCATTGATATTAAATGTAATATTGATACGTGATTCCTATCTTCACTAAACATTTATGCACGTTTGAGTCAATATTCTTTACAGAGAGAGAAAAATGGTTCTAACTCATATAGAAACTTCTGATTATATCAGAAAATAGACGTAACAATGTTGCGGTTTATAGTTTTTTATGCAATGCCACATCCATATGTTTAATATCAATGACTTGCCAAAGGAAAAAGGGAATTATATTTATTTGTGCCTTATTCGCAATGGATTACCTATATACACTCTTGATAAAATTAGTTTTTCACTCAACTATTAATTAATCAATGCAATAGACAATATTAATATACGCAATAATATACATGGGCGTATATATGGGGGGATATGAGGAATGGACGATGGACCTCCCCCCAACACCTTTTTTAGATTCTGAGCGGAGCGATGAATGTATTGATTTGACAATGATGTGTGTTATTTTATTTGTGTCTGTCTTTAACTTTTGTAGCAGTAAAATGCATACATTTTCTACTTCAGTATAATTTATAGTCGGAAAATGAATCTAGTTGGTGCTTTGGGGGGTCAAAAGTGAAAAGTTCGCTTAAAATGTAATATACAAGGTTCCTTATAAGTTGTTGTTCGTGGAAATTAAAAAAAATTATTTGAGCCTAAATCCGTAATAATTTTTTATGAGCGTCTTAAGTTAGAATTTTGAGAAAATAGGTACCTGCTATTATAGTTTATACTCACAATGACATTTTTCAAATGCAATTTCTCCGGTAAAAATAAATTCTACCTCCACTGTGGTACTAATTCCTAATAGGTAGTAAAATAAATTACTTTAATCACAATAAGAAACTTAAAATCTACATAGTAATATTATAGTCTGATAGACCGTCTTCATACAAATTTTGTTTTCGTCTATCATTGAATTCGAATTTAAAACATCCGTTAAATTTACCCCTCTAGACACTTACTGTACAGCAGATCGGTACTCGATTGCTCACTTAATATAATATTAGTGTGGGGGCACTACTCTGTTATTTATCTTAGAAACAATGAATATAATTATTGTATCTCTCTCCAATAAAAATGAATGTCTATACGCTACTGCAATAGTATAGCACAGTAGTTAGGTACTTATCTGTATATTCTTAAAAATGTGAGGCCGTGGCCTGCCATGCAACCATATATATATGTTATACCTATATTATATATAGTATTTCAAATTAAAAATATAGAATAATGTGCCTCACCTATATGGGACATGGGACGTGTTATCTATCTTGTATCTACAGGTAGATATCTAAAAAATAAGATTATGTTGGGGCAGTGGTAAACTTTACCGATTTCTAAAACTAGTAAACTCTCCCGATGGTAAACTCTATCGGCAAAACATTATGTTTACCTGAAGGATTAAAGGAATTATAATATACAATATACTTGTCGTTTCAATTTTTTTTTATATACAATAATATAAACTATATTTTCATAGTACTTGTAAGAAAAATATATATTCGTTTAGACAAAAAAATTATACCTACCTATATTTTAGCAATCATTTTAATATTTATAAATTATTCTCTCGATGAATGCACATCCATACCACCGGGTCCAGCCGCTTTGCTCTAAAAAACATGTACAAATAAAATAATATTTATTTTGCGTCACTTTTAATAAAATCATTGTTCATGGTAGGTTATAGTTGGCTAATATATTTTTAAGTTTTAAATATTAATTGTTTAATTTAGCAATTCAAACTAAAATAGTTGACATATTATATTTGTACAACATTCTTGAATAATACAATTATTTGAAAAAGGTATTTAATTTTTTAGTTATAATTTAAAATAATTTTTATTTTTATAAGTTGGTTATGTATATAGGTAAAGGTATAAGTTTTAATATAAACTAGTAAATACAAATTCACTTAAAATGTACGGATTAAATACCTAGTCAGTGATTCATAATTGGTTGAAGGTATTCGAAGACCACTCGAGTAACAACTTATAGATAGGCACCTACAAGCTTTTTTAAATTTTCATCTAAAAGAAAATATTTGTCTTAATAGTTAAATATCAAACTTAGAATAAATGTTATTTATCCTTCATCATAAAATACAATCAAATTTTTTTTATAACACAATTTGTCGAGATTTTTTTTATAAATTAATCATACAAACATAAAAATTATAAAACTTTTTTTACTTTAATAATAATCATATGCTTACCAACGTGCAGAACCGTACTTAGACAATTTTTAACATTAATGGAACAAAAAAATTTCAGTCCCTAAACAATTAAACTTTATATTCAAAGACGTTATTTCGCTGTTTTCTGTTAATAGTTATTAAACTTGTACTGTACAACTTACAGGTATATTTACATTTAGATCGGTCAATATTTGTGTTTTAAATTTAATTTTCAATTAGTATTTTGCCCCTTTCCCCTTCTAAAATCTGATAATAATCTTAAACTCTATATAATTATTATAATACAGTCTACGGCCGGATATAATATTATTTTAAATTTATAATTAAGTCTGATTAGTGACGAGTGATGGTGTAAATTTAAAATTCATATTATTATTCTTAAAACGTAGATGTAAACAAGTAGCTCGACGCGCGACGGTTTTCTCCGTTGTTTGACTTGTTTGAGTACAGCAAAAATAGTTAATTTTACGCATTTATAATATATATTAATGTATTTTATGTACAGTATACAGTGTACAACCTGTCAGTGTATATGGACGTTAATTCGAGGAGAATGGTAAAACTATTACTTTCCTTCCACCATCCATCCATCCCTTCCACACATTAGGTAGGTATGTACCTATATATAGGACAACCGTTCGGGTTTCCGACATGATCAAACTGTCGTTCAAACATCACGCAGGAACCAAAAAATCGTTCATATACGCATTGCAATGCGCATTAAAACATCGACGACATAAATTTCAAATTGACCGTGAATTTATTATTATTGTCATCGGTTCAGCGCCGAATTCGACGCCGTTATGTCGAAAAGTAATTTCGAGTTAAATTGATGCCCATATAATTGTCGATATAAGTAGGTATAATGTACCTATAATGTTATATTTTACATAGGTATTTATGTGTGTGTGTACTCTACCGTAGGTAATAATATATAAGATGATTCCCCAAACATGATTGACACTATTTTATTCATTGTTAATAATGCATTTATTCAAATACTGATTTTTGGATTACCTCCACTTAATTGACAATAGCAATATTTTACAAAACAGGTACCTAACTCAGATTTTTTACACAATTTAAGGAGAATCTAGTGGCGATACTAACAACTTATTTCAAACGAGAATTGCCCTTTTTACCGAAAATTGTAAATTTGATGATATATATTTAGAATTGCGACAAATAAATTTTAAAAAATCACTGGCTTGAAATATTATAGTAAAAATTAGTGACCCTGATTCGTAAAAAAAAATGTATTATCGCAGAACACTCTTCATAAGAAAAATGACATAAAAATCAAAGTGTTTGAAAATATTATGGTCTTTAAGCAAAACTATGGGCAAGTTAATCAATTTAGTTAAATTAAAATTATTCAAGAAAACAATAGTAAAGTATTAGTTAAGTTTGATGTAAAATGTATATCTTTATAATCAGGTATTACTAATTAATTACTACTCATATTAACGTATTTTGTTCTGTATAAGTCAAAAATTACTTGTTAATAGGTATATCTAATAGGTTTGTATAGAATAATAAATTAATAATGAACAAGCCAGGAACTGACTTTTTTTATATACTTACATTTTATTTTTGTAGAAGTAACTGCAGTATAGTATACTATACACACATAAATATTAGGTCCGTCGTTCTGCCGAACGTATTACTATTAAGTAACAATATTAATGACATCTACAAGTCACACTTCAATGACAATATAATAATACCTAAATTTTCTAAATTAATAATTTTCTAATTATATTCTTACTATCCACTGTATAATAAGAGAAAAAAGTGGGCAAATACCTCAAGTCCGGATTAAAGGGGAGGGGGTCCAGGGAGGGGGGCATGGCCCCCGGACCTCGATAGTTAGATTTTATTTAGAGGCCTCAGATTTATTCATTACTTTTTTCGTTATAGGCTAAGACAGTGCATATTATATCACCTAAAAAAAATCGATGATTATTTAGCGAGGAAAAGAGCTTGTAAATTATAATTTAAAAATACAACGACACATTATTCATTATTTATTGCTATGTACCTAATATATCTATATATATTTATTAAAACAACACCTAAAATTAAATAATAAACATTATTTTTTTTTTCGTACAGGGGCCTCATTTAAAACTTTGACCCCTGGGCCTCAAAATGTCTTAATCCTGGCTTGAAATACCTAGGTACTGATATCAGTTGTAGGTGTCCTCATAATCAGTAGATCACTGGGATGGTTTGTACTTTATAGAATACAATTATAAATATTATTGTATATGAAAATTACAATAATAATATTACCAAAATACTAAGTAAATTTAACTAAATATTTAAATTGGTCCTATCGTAATTTATTTCACTATACCTAAGGAACACAAAAAATAATATTACATATACGATATACCTAATATACCTATACTACTCTTATACGTCCACGTGAACACAATAATATGCTTAATAACATGACGTATAATGTATATTATTATATGGACACACTCGCGCGTGTTGCAATCGCGTTGCAAATGTTCGCTTCTTTCCACAGTTTCGTAGGAAAAACCTTCGTCAACACATCATAATGTAGCTATATTATTATACACATTATATTAACATTATGCTATGCAGTAACGCTATTGCGCTCGGATCGCATATTCTACTCGGTCGCGGGTTCCATTCACTGAACTTGCCCGGAACTTAGGTCCGATATTATTATTATTGCGGTACTTTTTTCTTCCATCTTAATATGGATAATAAAACACTGCTAACAGTGACCCAGTAACTGTTGTTTAATTGTTGTTCATTCAGTATTCGAGAATTAATTCTGGGGTTGTCCGTAGACCGTACAAGAATATTATAACGTGCGGCGTATAGGTATACCACGCAGCGTGTACACATTATTTTATGTCTGTCTATCCTATATTACGATGCTCAGTTGGTAGATGTACTACGTAACTATCGTATAATATTATTTTATCGGGGACCTGAGTACATTTATGCGTGTCAGAAGAAAATTGTTTCACATTTTCCCCTCAAAATATTGGTACCCGGTGCACAATATAGGTAACGGCGTAACCTAAAGTGTGGTGTTTTGGATTTTATATAACTCCGGACCCGGCAGCCGTATATATTAATACAAAAAGTATATTTAAAATAAAATGTTTCAGAAATTTAAAAGATTCATATTATATTTATGGTTTTGTATATATTTTCATATACAAAATATTATTTTTATGAAGATTGATTCTAAGTGCTATTTAAGTATAAAATTAAAACACTCGCTAAGAAAAGTCTTGGATACGCATCTAAACGTACCGTCTAAACTTTAAATTAATTTTTACTAAAAATAACTACAGACTGATTCCAAGCACGTATCCAGGAGGGTTGAAGAGCTTTATCCCCCCTCCCCTCTGGACGTGTTATATTTATTCATATAATTAATACATAATATTAATATGATACCTATAAATATATTGGGTATATAATCATATTATATTTGGATATATGCGGCTATATGGGTACCTACAAAATTATACCTATTTTAATTTTTTCTAATACATTTGTGCTGTTTTAATTTCAAATTATGTAAAACGATAACTTAATCATATAAGCTTACCGAGATAATGAATGAATTTTATCGATGACAAAATCACCTTAAATGTATTGTGGTAAAAATGTTCTGGTGCAGTTCTCTATTTGTGATGATTACGAATTGGTACCAGGGGGTGGATACTTTTGCGTGGCAGGCCGATAACAGAAAATCATTCGTCATTTTGTTTGAGGCGGTTTTGTCAGTTTTAATTCAAGATAAGAAACATATTCCAAACAACATTACAGTTTACAAATCACTAATCAGTCTAATCGCTACTTAAAATTGATAAAAACTACCTCAATTAAAATGGCGGCTGATTTTTTGTTTGGCCCTATCTTACTGTATAATTTTTTATCAGTGTCCATTCTGATTATTCTATTCTGTGTTGGTACCTACCTACTCCATTCCTTCATCTATCAAGAAATTGGTGCTAAGCTCTAATACAAACCATGATTTACAATAGTTAGGTAATTGTATTTACTTACTTACGAAGGTATAAATATAATATATATTAGTATATTATTTATATAAATATATAATATAATACCTACGTAGGCATCTAAATGTATTATTGCATTCGCTCCGTTTGTGATTTTCTAGTTTTATAGGTATTTACGTATTATATATATGATAATAGTATATAGGTTATTCACGGTTCATCTAGTTCGTCGTTTATCAATAAAACGCGCGTGGCAGTTACTAGTTAGGTATATAATGATGTAGGTACCTATATATATATATATATATCTGCACGCACATGATCCGCTGTGAAATTAATGTTTTCAAGAGAGAATAATAGAATCTTCGAAATGGATAGAATTATAGAAACTATTTGTTTCTAAACACGTTTCGTCTTCCAAAAATAACAACAATATATAAATTTCTATTTTACTACAACTACCAAAACTTACTAAGACTTAATACCTACTAAATGTTATTACACATTAAATAAATGTTTACTTAACCTAGTTAAAAGTTTTAATATTAATAATGTTAATGTTTATATAGTATGCATAATACAACAGTAGGTATAGTGCAGCCACCTATATATTAGGATGCGTATACCTATAATAATATATTATAATATTATGAAACATATTAAGTTAAAACGTTTGTGTCTGCACGATGACTGCAGTGTTTGATTTATATAACCGATATACTGTAAGAGTTTTTAATTTGTTTTCATCAACTAAAAATGCTATAAACAAATATCAATAAATATTTGTACCTACCTATAACTTATAAGTATGAAATTATAATGTAGCAAATGTGCAGTAAAATCACCAGATTCCACAATTTTTATGCGATTACAAATTAATATTTTATTGAGAATTCCATTCCAAAAATAACACTTTTGTTCAATAAATATTAAAAAATGTATAAATTGTCAGGAATTCGTACTTATCTAGTTATCTGTATTATTTTTTTACATACATTATCAATTATTTTTTATAATGTATTTTTTTCATTCTTCTACAAAAAAGGATTACTTGAAAAGTAATTTCGTTACAGTAACTTGTAACTTCAGTTAAGTTACTCCCCAACATTAACTATATACTGTGTATTGTTCGTATAGATATATAAAAGCACCGCTTTCGATATTTAAATATTTTAAATATATATTTATCATATAATAATATTCATATCTAAACAGTATAAATGTAATTTGTATATTTTATATTGTTTTTACTGGTAATCTAAATTTGATATAACCAAATAAATATGCAGTTGTGTACAGGTTTATTTCCACTACGTTGTCGCAGATGGCACTGTATAATATAGGTATCCTACATTTTTTTTTAATTAAAATCGATTTCAGCGTCTGGCGCGTAGTAACGCTATATATTTGAAACAATGATGAAAACGCATCTATCTATATAGTTATAGCCATTATAAACTGCAGTGTTATATACACGTAAGCCATCAAAATGTAAATATATATTTTAAAATAACAAACGTAATAAAACTTATATTAGTGATAGTTATAATATGAGTAATTTGATTTACGAAGGTTGATCCTGTTGAGGTTACATCAAAAACATGTGACAGCGATCTCGTAATGCGATTAGATTCCTATAATTCCTGATTAACAGCTCATAATGTGTTTTTCATCAAAAACTGCACAAGTCTAACGTATATTTTAGTCTCATCAGTCTCGAAGATTATAAGTAATATATAACACTATGTACCTACTTATATATTTAAATAGTAATAATAATATTACAATTATTATTATTATTATTATTATAATGATAAGAACATAATGAAAAACAGATGAGTCTGTTGTTTTTATTTATTTTTTTTATTTTTTATCGCCAACGATTTCTAAAACGCAAGCAATATGCACAAAAACAATTATTATTATACGACTAGAGGCTGAGGACTGATTAATGCCGACAAAGAAATGGGCAGGAATAGCAGGAACTTCGGCTCAAAACACTCGTTAACACTTTCCCTTGCCGATGATAATGATAACGGTGTTAATTATGTGTGTCAGAGGTATTTTGAATAAAGCTTTTGTTATTCCATATTATAATACGGTATGGATCTCGCCAGTCACTATATAGGTACTGCAACAAGTCGAAACTCTTTTACATTTTATTTTCGTTAATTATTCTGTAGCAATTTTATCCACAGTGTAGAACATTCGAATTAGATAACTTATTTGTATCGCAATATTATACTTACGACATATATTTAATAAAAAGAAATGTGATGTAAAAATTACGCATTGCAGAAGTTGTATTTAGATTTTAGATTAAATATAGCTACTTACTTAACTATAATACGATTTGACCACCTCCAATTGCACGATTCATAGTATAATAAAAACTCACGTATAGGCACCTACTCCTTAAGACTAGTTCATTAAAAAATTTTATCAATGGTGATGTATATTATTTCTCAATAATGTGCTCTTCTGCACTTCTGCGTATCAATAGCATTTAAGATATTACGTACCTATTAATTATTATATTATTATATTGTATATTATATAGTATACACATTTTATACTTATAGATACTATTTTCGCTATCATATATTTTAGCATTAAGATTTTGTAAAAAACAGATAGGCGACCGCTAAAAACATTATTTTGATTCGCCCATTTGACTACACGTGCAGCATTTTAAAATGTAAAATTCGAAATTATTAAATGCTTATTGTACCTATGTGTTTTTTTTTATAACTACCTATATTTAACGCGACTTGTTAGTTCATAATCTACACACATTTATTTACTGAGTTATATACATAAGCATAAAATGTTTAAAATGTTAAATTAAAACTTTCTATAGCAACATTTTATCATTTTATTATGCGCTCAGTATTATTTTATGTATATTAATAATATATGTTTTTAATAATTATCATTAAAATAATAATATAGATAATATATCTATCGTACATATTACATGTAATTATTATATGTAATAGCTGATAGTTTTCACATACAAGTTTTCACACATGTAAAATATACATAAACAAATAGCAATTATCTGAATAGACATGGCGTGGCACATTAATTGGAGAAGTAAGACCATCATGGCATCATATTATAATCTTTAGTCGTTAAGCACTTATTTGTTTTTTTCTGGACAAAAATATTATCAGAAATAAAATATTATATATTATGTTGATTAATTAACTTTGAAAAAAATTATTGTGCAGTTTGTATAAGAATTTGTATTTTAAGATTTTTAGATTCTAAACAAGGCGAGTAATGTACTCGTATACCCTTGTACATGCGCAGATACAAGGGAAGCAATGGGGGGGGGGGGGGGGTGTGATGTAGCCTCCTTAGGTCTTTGGTATTTGAAAATATTTCACTTTTGCCTACTAAATTATATAATATACCTATGCAATAAAAGGTAATTTTGTTATTAAAGTTTGTTATTGTTATTATTTTATAATATGATTGGTACCTACATGTATGATGAATATTTTATTCATTATAAAAACTTAAACTTAATGCCTGCTCTCGTGTAAGTAGGTACTTAAAGTTAATTTTTTCGTTTGGCCCCTCCCTTTTTTCATTTCTAGATCCTCTCCAACTCGTATAGTCGTATACCAGGTACCTATATTGGTTTTACCACTGTAAGATTTTTATCCGTGTCTGTAACGATTCTTTTTAGAGCAGAATAAATGCTCAACATCAAGAGTGGTTTCTGGTAGCAAATTTGATCTATAGTTGGTACTTAAGGTTGAAAGTAAGAAATTCTCAGTACTTTTTTTTATAATTATAAGAATAACCAAAAAAAGGTGGGTAAGTGTATGTCGCTCTGCTGTACAGTAGGTTACAAGTTGAATTCAATGATATATTAATATCACTGGATAAGAAAAACGATTCTGAGTGGAGACGGTTTGTCAGTCTAGGTATTAGATGTACCTATTATAGGTGTACTTATTTATAGTATTAAAAAAAAATTGACCTATAATAGGTATTAATAATAAATTCCAAATTAATCATATCACAATATCAATCAGGTAACGCGTTATACATCAACAACAAACCGTGGTACTATCATAGATATATAATAGTATACTTTAGAAGTTTCAAGTACCCACAAATAATATTATACAATCATTATAATCACAACAAAATAACTAAAATAGTTATTCCAGGTTTTTTAATATGTAATTTCGTCTAAATTGGAAATTAAAATGACTATAAAAATAAACTATGTATTTCTTAGAATTTTTGGCAACATGATTAAATATTTACGTGGAATCTTGTTTTAAATTTTCAATCCTTAGATATAAAAGTTGAACATTTTATAAATTTTTAACTACAAAATAATTATTCAATTTTAAATTTGATAAATTTTGTCAACATTTTAACTTCAAATGCTTATAAAAAAAAAATTGTGCCTTGGTATGTATTTTTAATATTTTTCAACTGCTATTGTAACAATGTATCAGGAGCTTTGTATTAATTTTTTACACTTTTTGGCCCAATTGATAAAACTTTATTGATATTTATAGAAAAAAAAACTAAAAAAATTGAAAACTTACAATGTCCGTAAACAGCACAAAAAGAGTCAAATATTTTGAAAAATTTATCATGTATAGAAAATGGAAATATAAACAACCAGTGAAAATTTCATGTATCTACAGTCATTCGTTTTAAAGTTATACCAAAAACTAAAATCAATTTTCTCGAAAACAGATTTTGCGTAAAAATTCCCGTTTTTCCTTAATTTTTCTTTTGTTTTTCACGGCGCTTTTGAAAACTATTGGAAAAATTTTACTTTTGACCCCCTCCCCCCCAAGTACCAACTAGATTCACTTTCCTATCAGAAAAGGTACTGTTGAAGAAAATCCAAGCACTTTTATTGTCCTAAAAGGTGATGACAGACACAAAAAAAAATTTAAAAAATAAAAAATAAATAAAAAATAAAAAAAAAAACACACATCATTGTAAAATCAATACATTCATCGTTTCACTCAGAATCTAAAATTATATTATAAAAATATTTATACTGGTTATAACTTATAAGTTACTTATACCACGAACCTATTCTCACCATAACTATTAAATTATACATAAACATACCTAAGTAACATGTACTTATCTGTATCAAATAAATACCTACCAAATAAGTAATGACAGCTTATAACTTATGAGTAGATAATTTGAATTAATTAATAATTAAATGTAAACATATACTATATTATATTATGTAAAAAAGTAGCTAAGTACCTACTAGAATAAATATTGATAAATTAATTTACTTTTGTTTACTTTTCACAAATTTACTAGTACATAATACTTATTATTCCCACTGTGCAATATTATGTCACATATACATGTGAGAAAAGTTTAATATTAACCTTGTAAGTTGTAATATTGAGTACCTATTGATTGTTATACTTTTATACGTTACATCAATGTTGTGGTGACTGCATATCTTGTATCTTCTATGTATGTTGCAGTATTATTAAAATCAATAATTTCATTAATCTGTCGCATTAAACTATTCGTACAAAGTATTTTTTAATTCTATAAACACTTCAAAAAAATATTATGTGATAGTATACCTATATGTGTCAATACCACTATGATAATATAAAAATATGTATAGACAATAGATACAGTTAATATATGGATAAATTAACATATCATGTTATAATAATATTATTCAAAATAAATTTTCTAAAAAGGAATTTCATTTAAACGACCTAAAAGTCTAAGAATAGTTCAAGCTCTTTAATAATATGATTTACGTTCACGTTCTATTTGATATAAGTGAGTGTCGTTTACAAAATATAAACGTAGACTCAATGAACGTTTGTTCACGAATGCGTTCTTTCCAGACACTGGTATACTTATATAGTTATATAATATATTAATATGTTGTTAGTTTCACACTATATTTTTGAATCAGAACCTAACGAAGTGTTCCAATTCCAATTATCCCGTAGTTTCCGTCATAGACATAACCTCCTTTTAAATAATTTTCATATTTTATTTATATCATGCGCAATTCAGTTTCAGTATATACTAATGTCTAATGTACCTACATAATTTACATTCTTAAGTACAATATCAATCCGAAACGAACTATTTTATTCCACCGTCATTGGGATTGCAGTACTGTGATTTTGCATTAAATTGGGGCCTTAAATATTATATTAAGTCCCCGAATCAGAGGCCCGTATTTTACCTGTTGTTAGTAAATAATGTGTATTTTTTCTAAAATATGTGAAGAAAAAATTGAGTGTTGTGCAGGTACTTGTGTGTTATTATAAAATATATTGTAGCTATGTAGTGCAGTCTAGAAATGTAAGCTCTATAATAGCATTAAATATAGGTACCTATATAATTAATAAAACCTCGAACTATTTCGGGTATAAATAAAATCGTTATTTTACATTTATATATAAGTACGTATTTAATATATCCGTCGAAATTTGAACTATAAATGTCCATATTAATTATATAAATAATTTAAATTAGGTATTATATAATGGACATTTTCTTTTAACCCCAACCTCCACGCTAGAAAAAAGTACCAACAAGATCCAACTATAGAAACCACTCTCGAAGTTTAAGATCAAAGCATTTTTTTTTACTATATAGAACGATTTTGTTGGTATACACATAATAAAATACATCATTATTTACATAATAATATGATACCATATTTTTTTATTTTACTTATTTATACCAAACGAAATTTTTCAATACAACAACATAATAATTATTAATCGGAAATGATAACAAATCAAGATTAACCGCAGTTACCTATAATACAGTTTAAAATGGTTCACGGTCAAAGTACTTAGATAACAGTTTACAAACTAACAGAATTAAAATATAAAAAACAAAAGTTCATATAGATTTAATATAACAGAATGTCAGAATAGGTATAGAAAACTAAAATGAATTTAGAACTAAATTAATAAATCAGTTGGCCCCTTGCTTCATCCTAATCGGCCATTTACGGGATTTATACTTAATATTATTGAAATAATATTACCTACTCCGCTCAGAATCTAAAACATATTTATAAGTTTTAAAATTTTAATATTTTTAAAATTGTATTAAATTAATTCCTATCTCAAATACTTTAAGAGAACGGTACACACCTACACGTGTTGTCTCGTCTTACAATAATTAATGTAAAACATAGCCAAATCTGTATTGCGCAGGAAAGAACCGAGAAGGCTACATAATAATTAAGAAACGAAATTTTCACCACATGAAAGGAGAACTTTAGCTGTGAAATGTCGTTTTTATTTTTTCGATATCGGAACTACAAAAAAAGTTATTCAAGTTTGAAAAACACACAAATTATGGATTTTGAAACTAAAATAAATAAAAAAATAAAAACGATATTTCACAGAATATTTCAACTATATTGTGATTCGGAGTCTTGACGATCACTACATCCTGAGTGGTTCAATGTTGCACATATTATTTTGTAAGACGGAGACAACGCGTCATGTGGGTGTAACGTCCTCTTAAAAATACGGATGTGAAGCGCGTCTTGGTAAAGGTCCCGAGGTGGTAATCGTTGTGTCAGCAGTGTTGTCAATTCGCGGTCATTACGTGACACAATAATGACCGAGCCACCGACAAACGGACTCCGCGGTACCAGGGTCGCATGGGCTAGTCGCTACTCGTTCTTCAGTTTCGGCGTAGTTGTCAGTGGTGAAAGTGTCGATGCCATAATATTATTGTGGCGGCGACGGCGGCAGTAATACGACGGCCATGTAGTTCAACAACCATCACATTCACAACATACGTTCCTGGTACATATATTGTGATGAGTCGCAGTGAAGTCGCACAATGGAGTCGCGCAATGTTTCTACAATGTTTCTACAGCGTCGCCGATAATTTATTCCGCGACAAGCCGAGCGATGTTTTCAGCAACTTTTAGTATTCTCGATATTATATAATGTGGATATATTATATCCAAGTAATACTCTCATTATCAACATTATGAAATTAAAATTATATTTTTTAAAAAAACCGATAAAGTCGCTCTGCTGTATGGCACAACTCTTCATTAATCCCAGACAGCATTTTGTAATGATAGTATTATAATAATGTTATACTAATATTATTCGTTATTATATTGTTATAATAATATTATTAAACAAAAAATTGCTGTCTTGGAAAGTAGGTCTGAATAAAATATCATTGTATTACGACAAAAAACGATTTTGAGTAGAGACGGTCATTTTGATATTTCTGTTAGTATAGATAGTACTGTACTACTGTAGTAGTTTATTTACTATTAATCATATGGCTGAACCAATTTTTGACAAAAACAAATTGCATATATTATATAGCTATTGTAATTATTATAATAATATTACACTATTACAACTATTATAGTTGTTATTAACTTTTTACTAAATAGTCAATACCGACGCACCGTAGAACAGGTTTGTCGTATAAATTATCTTAATTTTAAACTAAATATTTTGAAAAACTCTTTGAGTATATAATGAATACTAAATAATAATATCTATGATAATGGCACAAAAATATTCAAGTCCATAAATAATACCTAATAATGTTTTAAAAATTATATTGCAGTAATTATTACAGCATTATAATCGTTATATATTTGTTATTTTTTTGCTTAAATATCCAGTATTATCAACATTTGAAATTGATATGACTATAAATAAGAATGCTAAGTACATAATATTATTATGTATTTTTGATATTTAAATGTTTTTATAAGACGGACTTATAAGTAACCATATTTAAAATTTTAAATCTGTAGCTATAAAAACTGAATATTTTATACATATTTTGTAACTACAAATTTGCATACTTTGGAGTTTGTCAAAATTTTAACTTTAAACACTTAAAAAAAACGTGCATATGTAACTTAAATATTTTTGAACTATTATATATCATCTTAATATGTCCTCTTAATGTGAAACCTTGAATTACATTTTTAACTTTTTGATCCAATGAAAAATAATTATATTTATATTTATAAAAAAACTTGAAAATATTATAAATTTAAAATGTCTTAAAATATAATCTAAAAGAGTCAAAATATTTATAATGTGTAGATATTGATAAAATAAACATTTGGTGAACATTTTAAGTATCTACGGTTATTTGATTTTGAATTACAACAAAATAAAAAAAATTGTTACATCAGAATTAGTTAATTTATGGGTGAATATCGAATGTTGAAACTTCAAATGCTCGTAAAAAAGTGTATTTGACTTTAAAATACACTTTTTTTTGTTATAGATAAGAAAACTTATTAGGCATCTTGTATTATATTTTAAAATCTTAAGTATAAATAGACAATTTTATGTATTTCTAACTTAAAATAATTTGCAAATTATTGTGATTTTTAACGAATTTCATCTAAATTACTTCAGACGCTCAAAAAAAATATTGTGGATTTATGCTTAACTTTTCATTTAATTTCCATTAACTATATCTTATGAGAAATCTTTTATTACATTTTCCAGTTTTTTGACCGAGCAGACATTTTTTTATCGACCATATTTAAAAGAAATTAATACAAATTTAAATTTTCTTTCACTTATAAATAGCTCAAAAAGAGGTATTAACTAAAAATGCCTAATACCTACAAACATTTGGTGAAAATGTAATGTATCTACGGTATTTATTTAGAGTTACACAGAGTTGTCGAAAATTATTCCTTAATCTCGATAATAATGTATAAATATATTGTATTTTACTATTGATGTATATACGATAGATAATAAATGGGAAAATATTCTTGGCCAAAATATGAAAATTATAGGTATACGTATTATTATTATTTGAGTGGCAATTTCTTATTTTGATAATAACACAAAATAGTCAATAGGTAAATTTTTTTTTTTATATAATACAATATAGCAATAATAGTGTAGGTGCCTGTTATAGTAATTACCATCAATATATTATATACTAGTTGATCCCGTGCACTTCGTTTCCCGTTAAATGTTCCAACTCCATATGACTCAAACTTTGATCAATTCGTTTTTAATATTCGGTGTATGGTGTTCAAAATCTATCTTAACTTTTCTGTTGCCTGGTAATGACGTAGTAAATAATAAAATAATAACTGTTTTACGTGAGTTTTTTTATGTAAGTTGATCATCTCCGGTTTTCCTCTTTTTGAGCATATATATCGTGATATTATATGTTTAATAATAAATTGTTGATTAATATTATTATTATAGAAAGATTGGTGATTTATTTTTTCTAAAAAAATGAATTGTTACTGTTATTTTGTTGCTATGGCAATTATAAATTATAATTTGACCTTTAATTGGCCACTCTTTATTTTTCTTTTATAAACCAATGAATTTACACTTCTGACTCCCTGGTGATCGTTAAAAAATACCTAGGCCATTTTTGACTTCAGACTGATACTTATGAGCTCAAACTGAATATCTATGTTGAATTTCAAGAAAATCTGAGTAGTAGTTTTCAAGAAACTGCGTTATTTGAGAAATGGCCACTTTTTTTTATTATATAGATTATTATTTATTGATTACTTTTGGTACAACATCATAATACAACATACATTTAATTTGACAATTTGAGTAATATCGATTTACCCATATTTAAATACCCGCTAGGTAACTATTTTTATTTATAAAAATACATGCGGTGATGTAGGCCATTGGGATACAGCTATTAGAATATTGTTATAAAGATAAAAGCCAATAAATTATTAAATTATTGTATACTGCAATAATAGTGGCGCTCCGACGAAGGTAAACCGTTGCTTGTCGTATAATAAATAGTTAACACAATATTTTTTTTCATAACTATTTAGAGATTATAAAACGTAAAAAATATTTGATTATATTATGTGCGTTATTGTTATGCAACTTCTCGTTATAAATATAATACCTAATACCCAATTAAAAATATATATTATATTACATTTATTGCACATAACTCGGGTCGTGTGACCAATTGATAGCGGACTGTGAATTAAAAGTAGATCCTGAATTATTTATTTCTGCATATTTCATAATATATTAAAATAATGAATAGCTATGTTTACTGTTGTAGACACTGAATAATTCTGCTTTAATCAGGTATTTTCCTTGCAACGAACTATTATATTACAGTGGTATGTTCAAATAAATATTTTTATCTTAGAACACACGCTATAATCATTTGTGTGGAAAAATAAATTATAAGCAATAATTAAATCGGGTTAGCCATATTATTATCACTTATACCAGCCCGAGATTCTGAGTAATGAGGATATATTTTCAATATTAAAGTGTACTACGCATAGTTTTATATAATGGCATTAAACGGTTTGGTATCTTCGGAATCTCGCTATTGCTTAATACTGATGGTTTTATATATTTTATTTATGAGTAAAAATGCAATTATCCGTGGGTCTAAGACTGTTTTAAGTTTTAACTAGAGAGCCTTAGTAAGGCTCTCAAAGTTTAACTGTAGACCTATATATTATGACCTATGGTTTTAACGCTATCATATATAGAGTTGGTACTAGATGATTTAAAATACAAAAGCCAAACTAAAAATGTACAAAAATCAATAAAATATATTTTTTTGTTTTGTACTTGCACATATTATTCATTTTTATTAAAATGTACCTAAATATATTCAATTTGGAGTGGAGGTCTAAATTCGGGGATTACCTCTCGTCTCCTCATCGGTTATGTCGATATGAAAAGTTATGATACTAATATTATACGACTCTCACGTTAATTACGGAAATACATTTAGATATATATTATTTATACCTAGTTAGGTACGGCATAACCAACATTATGCCTAAACAGTAAACATCTTTAAACGTACTCACAATTCGTCTGTACTCTGTACCTCATTAAACTCCGTTTGATGACATTTTTGGTGTGGTTTGAGTGGATGGTTTGAATTCAAAATTGGACCAGGTATAAATAAAAAAGTAGAAAACCAGGTCCAACCAGGAGAGGTGTTCAAAACAAGGATTTTGTGATTTACGATGGAAATTTTTGTTTATAAATTTGCTATTATGGTTACAGCCTACAGATTATAATAGTAATGGGAGAAATTGGTTATTTTTTTTGTATGTAAGTATTGGTTACTCGGGCAGATGAAATAAAAGCATGTATCAAATCGTTGCTTATGGTTTCAAATACAATATTATAAATTATTTATTACCATTTTCCAGTAACTATACATAAGTCAAGTATAGGTATGTAGCCAGGTAGGTAGGTGAATCGTGATTACCGACATGTTTAAAATGTGTTAATAATATAGGTAGGTAACTGTTTCGTATATTATGTGTTATAATAATTTATAAAACTGGTAAAACGGTAGTTTATTGATAGAGACCAAAACAACACGGAGAAGTGCAAATTAAAAATGTTTGTACGAGTAATATAGGTATAGCAGTATATGGGTATATGTAGCGTTACTGTTGCATTATATGGTCATATTATAATATAAAGGATTATACTAATTACTAAGTAGTAAGTACCTATAAAAGTAATAATTTACGAATTAGTTGTGTTATAATAAGAGGCGGAAAGTTAAGGAAGGGAAATTAATTAAAACAAGTTGTGACGACTTGCTGAGCATGCAGTTATGGGAGAAGTGAAGAAAATGGAAGCCGTATGGATGGTGTGGGCGGCGATTACCGCAATGTGTTTGATAAATGCAGAGAGAAAGAAAAATAATAATTAATTAATGAGGCTTTATTCGGTGTGTATACATAATTATACAGCTAGGTAATGGATTTATATAGTGCTACTGCTATGTGTGAAATGAAATACAATATTTCAACATACGTTAGTCAGGTTACCTTTAATTATATTATAGCATTTCAGTATTATATTAAATATTCTATAGAATAATATTTAATAATTTTATAATATAGAGAAAATCGACGTATAATGTGTTCTAAATAATTTTAAAATTATGGCCATTGTTAAAACTCAACGAAATAGTTATTAAGTTAGCAAGGCTGGCTATTAATCAGTTAAAAAGTTAAGTTACTTTTGACGCCAAGTTAGATTAATTATTTCCATGTTATGAAGAAACTTATGTGAATTACACACTATAGACGATTCGAATGCGGGCGTCCGCGTTTTTAAAACGTAAAAGGTTTTTAAATTGTACACTTTAGCCCATATAAACTATCTCTATTCTCTAACATGATTTACCCATTATATATCATACATTCGTAGCTACGCAATCTACGTTTTAATGTTACGTATGAATGTATGATATTTCAATATTTGAATATGTACCTAAATGAAATGTTTATAAACATCTGTTTATATTTTATTTTCGAAGTAATTATTTTTCTTTCAAACATATTCAATGCCACAATGTTAGTGTCGTACCTATATATATCTACTGATTACTGACTACGGAGTTCGCTTTGAATATGATATCCAAAATATATACTTACTAAAAGATCAATAATATTATCTTATCCACAAACTTAATTGATTATGTGTCATTTATTTTAAAATCGATTATATTATAATTTTATATTTTAAATAATTTAAAAACTAATATACTTAGCAACATAAAAAAAATATAAATGTATTTTTATTGTCGTGTTAAAAATTATGTAATTTAAATATTGTGATGTATCGTCTATTTTATTGGGTCATAGTTTTACTTAGAATAACTATAAAAGATATATTATTATGATTACGTTTAAGTGATAAGTCACAATATTATATTACGTGAAAAATTATCCGTATAAGAAAGGGTTTGAAAAACATACGCATAGGTACATCATATTTCTTTAGTTGTAATACAAAAAATATTATTCATATGGACTTCAATATTTTCACCACTACTTGCATAATTTTTATTTAGGTACCTACACAATACACAATGACATTTCCAAAATATTGTGATTAATTTTAAGCTGATTATACGACGATCCTATAATCACATACGGTATGTCAGTATGTTGACTTAAGTCTTAACTCGTTCCGTTCAGATTCTAAAATATTAAGAAACAAAAAGTTATGTATTTTTGGTATTTTCCTAAACTATATGGTCTTTTTTTTAATACTTGTGTTCTTATCTTATATTCTTATTCTCCAAAAACAGTTATAGGTATTATAACATCTGAAATGTACGCTAAACATAATTTATTTTTAAAAATCTTGTGTACCTCATGGTCGAATTAACATTATTACTGTTTATATTACAAACAAAAACACACAGATAAATATAGTTGTATTGATAATACTATTATGGTGTAATGTGTTCGATGATGTTTATAATATCTAATCTGGCGTGAACTCAAAACGAGAGTCACAATCGTGAAAGTCTGATACGCGATTTATACCATATATTTGTAAACAGTGTAACATATATAACACGTGAAACTGAGGAAGGAAACCGATCTAATCTTGCGTTTCATTAAAATTTAAAATATTCGCATATACTAACAAATATATAATTATACTGTGATTGTGTAATATGTGACTATAGTGACTATACTGTGTTCCTAGGTAATATATCAAATACGTTCATTGTTTATTTGTATTGTGTATTTTGTACGTTTATCTGTACATAATCGCATTCACATAATATTATAGGTAGTTAATACATATATTATAGACGTTATAACCTTACTGCAGTACCTAATAAATTTAAATCATATTCGTTATACACTTATAATATATACAATTTATTAAAACGCTAGTCGCAAACGACCGAGACAACGGTCAAATATACTGTACATTATTGTAATAGTGTGTATACCTACATAATATCTACTGCATAATAAATAATAATATTATTATAGGTACATTGAACCACTGGAGAATATAATATCGTAGGTACCTACATATTATAATATAGTCTGACCAGTCCAATTGAGTCGACTGTCGAGCGTAGAGTAGATTAAAGTAGTGCTCTGCTAAATAAAACGTATCGTACAAATAAATATAAATTATTACTGTAAAAATTTAATATTTTCGTCTATACGGCCATGAGTATAAAATTTAAAGTTTATACATTGTATGAAAATATGTAAACGAGTGTGTTGCAACAATATTTTACCAATACGGCAACACAACACTATAATAATATAACTTGAAAGTATAAACGAGAATATGGTATTTTAATATTTGACCCTACCTATCCAATTGAAGGGCAATTAATAGAATATTATAGACGCCTATCAATTTGATGCATTAAATCGAGAACTTTTTAAAACTTAAGCTAGTCGATTTAGCACAGCTTAGCATTGCGAATCCGTACCACACGGAATTTTAGTATTTACTATTATTATTGCTGATGCTTAATGATTAACATTTAACGAGAGATAATAGGTATTATGTTTACGTTGTCTATATTTTATTTTTCGTTAGTCTATCTCGTCTATGGTCTAATTTTTAAAAAATATGTTTCATTTGTGTTTGATGTACCTGAATTCAATATACCTACTTCTTATATAGTGTAATTTGCAAGAGTCTATACCTATAGTATAATAGACATTATTACGCCTAATGTGTTAGATAGTATTTTTTTAGTGATTTATAATGTTTAGAATTTCATGCTATTATGATAATTTTTTGGTCTAAACTTTTAAAGGCTAATACGTTTTCTTTTTATGATTTTGTTATAACTTATAATTATAAGGACCCAAATTGAGAGTAACAATAACGACACACTTTTTGCAGTACGAAAAAAAAACGGTAGGTACCTAGTGGAATTATTCTCTGTATAATTTATTAATTGTCATTACTCATTAATAATATTTTATCACAGTATTGGACTGCTGTAATAAATAAGTCCTATAATGTATTAAGTTTTGAAATAACCGCTATAACTTATAAGTATTGTGTATTTGTGTAGGTATATTAGGTAGATACATCATGAGTCATGACTATGCTCCACTCCCCTTGAGAATTTAAGCTTATAGTAAAATTGGTCCACACTGTTAATTAATTCATGTATACGCCAATGAATTTTATGGTCAGTAGGTACATCTACAGACTAATTGTTGACAGTATTCAACATCTTCGAGTAACCTGATTATACATTTATAATTATATAGTGTTGGTAATTAATAAGATTGGAAGTCATCCAGTATTCCCATTTCCCAGTTATTACAACTAGCTAGCAGGTGCGGATTAACGTATAAAAAAAATCCAAAATAAAGGTACACAGTAGGTATTTTAAATAATTGGAGAGTAGCCCTTATTGAAAATACTGTGCTAATATTTTAGCGCAGCTTAACCAGAATAGTAAAATTAATTTTATTATTTATTAAATTTAAAAAATTAAACTATACTAAAATTAAAAATGTTGTCAAATGAAATTATTCTAATACATTTATGCAACAATAGAGTTTTAAAATGTTAACAGGTAAGGAGTATTGACACTTATCAGTATGTAACTTCATTAGGGTAGGTACCTATATAATAAATTGTATTACCTAGCTAGTATTATTATTTGGATGTTTATATTTATATTTAGGCTAATAATAATTTAAACATGACATATTTAAACTTTCCTCGGACAAGAATCGGATAAAACATCGTTCGATTTAGACAGCAATAAATGCAATTATAAAATCAAACATAAAATATGAACGGTATCTCCGCCGTGAACAATCTTTGGATTTTGCGTAGGTATATACGTAACCGGAAAACAAGAATTAGTGATTGTCCATAGTGATACCCATCGCAAGTCATATACATACCTAATATAGTCACAATCATTATAAAATTAATATATTTTACTAAACGTTTTTTTTTTTATTTTTGAAATTAATCATTATTCGTTATTTTGGTCGCAGGAGAAGACCGTGGCCGGTTGAGGTCATGACGACGCAATGCGGTCCACCGACGGTCTGCTGGCACTGCTATGGGTCTTCATCGCCATAGCTGTGACTGCGAGGACGCCGCGTGCCGCGGCGGCTACGTGCCCACAGCCCAGTGATGCCGTCCGGCGGTGCAAATGTTCCAGCCGAGACAACGAAATACAGATATGGTGAGTGTTCGCGACTCTGAATAAATTCTGATCCGTGGTCCAAACCGTATAGGTACATGGTCCAAGGTATGTGTACAGGGGCATCCGCAGGAATTGGTCAAGAGGAGGGATGGAAATATTTTAATCTTTACATTTTTAGTTTCACTTTCCGATTACCTATAGG
>NC_042493.1:34787118-34792592 GCF_005508785.2 Acyrthosiphon pisum | reverse complement strand
TTATTTGTATTTTATACATATAATGTATGTAGTGTTAGGCTCCCACTTCTCACTGATTTGATAATTTTAGAAAATGTATACAAATTACAATTAAATGTTTCTAGGTTCAATAAAATAAATAAATAACAACCAAACCATTTGGAAATTAGCTTTTTAATTTTTTTACGAATTAAAAAATCAAAAACCAAAAAATAACTATTAATTATGAATCAAACTAAGTCACTGATACCACTAGTGACGCATTCTATGAACATTTAAATTGTTTATCAAGCAACCCTTACTTACCCCCCCCCTCCCCACCTGTCATCACCAGCGTACGCCATTGGTACCGTATAAGTATCTACATGTAAATTATGAACGTATAATATACCATACCGTCCAATGTCCATACGACCATGCCTACCTATTAGTAAAAGAAGCTGACGTGCAGTGTGCACTTTGGCACTCGACACAAAGTGAAGTCAACAAAAAATCCGTTTTTTTAAGGAGTTCAGTATAGGCAACATGTAAAGTGGTTAGTAATTTTATTATTATGATAATGTTCATCATCGCGATTATAACTTTATAACTTTAACGCCTCAGACTTGTGAAAAGTAAAAACGGATTATAATTTATGATTAACTAATAATTTTATTTTATCACATTTATTTTTTTTTCATTTGTTTATTATTATATAGTTAACCCGTAACTATATGCAATAGCGTGTATTTTCGGAAAGTAGTGTTGTATAGAATAATTTTAATTACTTATCGAGCACTATTTAAGAAAATGTATTTAAGCGATGCTCAAATACCATTTACAAAAATTCAAAATAGGTCTCAAAGTCTCCATGGAGTTAAAAACTACTGGATAAATGCATATCCCCCTCATCAAGAAAATCCTATATATACGCTTCTGTCCCTACGACCCTACTAGGTTAGGTATAAATAATGATATAAATAACATATTATAATAATATTTACTGCCCTCAGAAATTAATACTGAACCACCGTTCTCCTTCACTGAGAATCTTTTTTATATTCAAATTATACACAATTATTATAGGTATAGACTCAACTGGCTATACCAATAATACAACAGAATGAGTTCCTTTGTTTTTTTTTTTTTATTAATATTGACGGGGTATAATAAATTAATTTCTATTTTCTTATATAGTTAATCGCAGCTCAAAAATATTAAAAATATATTGTAGGCACGAATGCACGATTAGCATTTAATATTAGACTTTAATATCTTCTATAATAAACATGTAAAATTAATGTACGTACTTGCGATTTTTTCTTTAAAATGTAATTGAAATAAAATTACAATTTTACCTTAGTTACTTTCAACATCTACGAAACGACTATTATTATTGTCTAAATGTAAAGTTAAAAATAGTGATTGTTTATCTTTTTGAATTTTTACCTTTATGAAAGAAAATGTTCGTTACCATGGTTCACATAACTGCATTGTACTTACCTAGTACCTATAGATAAAATTACAATTAAAAAAATGTATTTCAGTATTTCGTAATCAAAGTAGCTACCTACTGTTAAAAAAATCTAATACATTTTAATTAAACCTTCGGTATAGGTACTAAAAATAAATTAACCTCCATCTAATGTTCATACAGTGTTTTCCAAATCTTCATACGTGCCACACACGCGTCGCCCGCGACTGACATAGCTCACATCCCGCCGTTACCACACAATATACTATTTCGGTTAGAAATTCATAAAAGTTTGTTGTTTCATAGCTATAACATTAGAAATTTTAATAGAAGATTCCTAAAAAATTTTACTACCTCTATCAAAAAGAAAAAGTTCACTGGGAAATCACGCCATGAGATATTTTCGATTTTTATTAATTTTTTTTTTATTATTAAATTTGATTATTTATACAACTATGTTTGGCTAACAAAACGTCATCGTTGGTTTTTCGTATACAATCATTTATCAATGAATTCAAATATAACACATCCATTCAATGACATGCTTGATAACTACCGAACAGCAGATTGGTACCCCTTGTCCACCTTTTTGTTATTATTATTACTACGCAAAATTATATTATCTGATTGAGTGTTTCCATTGCCAATAATATATTGTGGTTTTAAAACTGCGTTTTTGATTTCTTGAATTTTATTAGTCAGTAAATTAACGTGTAATTTCATATTTTTAACTATTTTAGATTTAACAAATACAGCGTACATTTTTACTTAGATTTAGTCATATTGACCAACGCTATTTGCTACTAATAGTTAAATATCTAATACCAGCTTTCATTGACAAATAAAACCATAAATACCATTCAAATGTTACACAGATACTACTTAAGCACATACCTATATTTTATATTAGCACTACCCAGCGCCGGATTGGGAAGAAATTACTTACCGGGCTGTTCGCCTAGACCGGCTCAAATCTCTGATTCAAAATTTCTTCGAGTAGGCCCAAATCTTTCGAATTTTTAACGGCCCACCGGGTTTCGCCCGGTAGCCCGCCGGCTCAATCCGGGTCTGGCACTACCTATTAGCAGTAGGTACATACATTACGTTAATATATACATTACGTTTAGCAAATTATAATTATTATAATAGGTAGGTACTATAATATATTATATTATATAGTTACTTGTTACTACCTATATAGTTATCTGTGGAGATAACTGATTCAGATAGGTACCTATGAACTCACGGTGATAATTTTAAAATGCACGTTTTATATTTAGTTAAGCATAGACGAACATCGCAGGACAGCTAAGGCTATAATTGATAAGGGTGCTAAGCGTCTAAGCATCCTGAATGCTATATAAGTATAGGTGTATAGCCAATTATGTCAGCAATAATATAACTATAATAGTAGGTACATCGTAATTTTATTATACTTATTATATTATTATATTGAATAATTCATTATTTCAGCTTACGAGAGAAAATGTTTATAATTTAGGTACCTATATCATAACACAGGATATTTACCTATTCATTTAACACTTCAAAAAATGTAATATTTTTAAATAATGTATTAATTATACTTGATATTTTTTTACCAAATTAGTATGTAAGCATTTAACTAATTTATAAGTCTAGGTAGACATGGTTATTTTTTTTAAATATTTAGACTATTTTTAAAACTATTTAAACCATATTATATGGGCCTCCACATGAGTTAGGCTCAGTGAGGCACAGTTATCTTTTTTGATATAAAAAAAAAATAATGTATTACCACGAATATATTCACATCGTTCTACTATATGAGAACATCAATATAAATATTGTCGTATGTAACTATATTATATGATAAAGTAGGTATAATAATAATTTAATGTTTGTGATGTTTTTGTCAAAAATTAGTTCAACCTACTACCGTATTACTAATAGAAAATAAATTAGGTACTGCTAGTTACCTAATATAGTAATATAAATAAATTATAAAATATTCTTAGAGATAGAGGCTGCCGGATGGGTGGTCGGATTTATCAGTATCAATATAAAAATTTTATATTTTATACTTTATAGCAGGTAATCTAGCTTACAATGTTACAGGTGTCTATATTAAACAATACTGTCCATATTTTTTAATATCTCTATTGAGCATAGACAAAAATATATTTTCATTGCATGCAATATTGCAAACTTTTCGGTGGTCCGTCAACAACTAGATAAAATAATAATTTGATCATAACGACACCATGATAGCCATAAATTATAAATGAAGATATTTGTTTTTACTGTTCTTCAGTTCATCCCAAGTGTGATTGGTCAGAATCGTTTAAACAATGATTATTGGTTACCTATCTCATTTACCACTTGAACCATTACTAAACAATTTTTCACGATTGATGCTAATGAAACGTTTACGATATTTGTGGTCGTTATGTAAAATTTGAAACCAGGCTCGGTTAATCCCATCCATTCTTTTAAAAATTTATTTTGCGTGCCCATATTATGTGGTTGTATACTAATCTTCACTATAGGCACTATTATTTGTACGTGACACCGTCGTGATTTTTAGAAACGTTTTTATTATGTATTACTGTATTGGTAGCTACCCACCTATAATTAGGTATGTTTTTTTCTTGTGATTGTTTTGACACGCCATTATTTTATTATCTACACAATAGGTAGACGTAATAAGATAGATTTCATCGTTTACCCGTAAGAATATATGTTTTTCACGATTATGTTGCTATAAATAATACGTGTACCATGTCCACAAGTAAATCGAGAGACTTTCAATTTATTTATGCATATAATTTATAAATTATATTACAATTTATACTTTTATCAAGTGTTTTTCTTTCTAGTTTATATTTATATGGGTTGGGAATTTAATAAAAAGGTACCTAGCTACCTATTTTAGTTCATTGGTGGGAAATGCTATTACGCATTTTAATTATTAAATAGGTACAATAACAATAATGATTAAAATATTTTTATCATTTACTAATATTAATGGAATTATATAAATGTGAATCATATAAATGGGATTCGATTATATTGAGTTGCACAACTTGAATTAGGTACCTACCTATTTACGTACCTACCAATTTAAATGATTATTTCATATTTATATATATCCTTAAGTATAAATTACTATTAACTGTAAATAATTTCAGATTCATTATACCTACTTGTCAAAATGTACAATATTAATATTATTACAGTTAACTCCGACTCCCTTTTAAATCGAAAAAAAATATTATTACATACATATACATCAATATTATTATACCAAATGTTTAGATTTTTAGCTATAGGTATGTATTATTGAGTAGTTTAAGCACTTTAAAAATGTTTATATTTTATACGATTTTATAAATTTTAAACATTTTATAAAAATTCCATAACATATATTTTTATCAATTTTTATCATTTTAAAATCATTTTTCATAAAAAAGAAAATGGTCTTGTGTGTTTTTTATATCTTTAGTCCAAACACTTATTAAAAATATTAGTTCTATTTTATCAGTGTAATTTACTATAGAGTTTCAAGATAGAAAGATTAAAATTAGTTAGTGAGATTAAAAATATTTGCAATATAATGGACCATTGTTTTTTTTTGCACTTCCAAATATATTAAACAATATCAAATCAAATATTTTCTTATGCTGTTGGGTAATTTGTTATTCAAATAATATGCATAATAAGTATAGTGAAAGGAAACTTAGTTTCTTTAAAAGAGATTCATTAAGTGTAAACAACACTTTTATAAAATCCTCTCTCTTTTGTCTTAATACAAATGTAAGTTTAGAAAGAAATAATCATTAGAGAATAAGTATTATTTTACCACTTAAGTTAGTTTATCTACTTACTTGTAGTTTATTTGTTTTATATTTATATTCATATTTATGTTTATGTTTTAAAGCATTTCTTATTTTTTTACTGGTCATTAATAATTTACTTGATACTTCAAATTTCAGGTGTAGTCATGGAGATTCGAAGACCATATTGGATGAATTGAAGCATTTAGCCTCATCTGTAACTGATC
>NC_042493.1:34777245-34787018 GCF_005508785.2 Acyrthosiphon pisum | reverse complement strand
CAATTGACGAACTAATATTGGAAAATAATGCCATTTCGTCAATGCCTGCCAATGCTTTTTCAACTTTAAAAATTATACGATTAATGCTACGAGAAAATGGAATTCAAAAAGTTGCCTCCAACTGGTTGTCTGATCAAGAAACAAGCATATTAGAATTGTTCATAGTAGAAGCAGAACTTAGAAGTTTTCCAGAGGAAAGTTTAATGGTATTACCTAGACTAGAAGCGCTATCGCTAATTGCAGGTTCATTGACTCGACTACCAATAATATCTGGCTTAGCTAGATTGAGGTATGTTCAAATCGAAGCATCTTCACTGATAAACATGGGGACAGGAAATTTCTTGGGGTTGCCATTTCTAGAACAGTTGCATATCACTGGTTCTCCAAAAATGCAAAAATTGGACGTAGGCACTATACAAGATTTGCCTCGACTATTTTTGCTAAATTTCACGGATTGCGGAATCACGTGGATGCACCCTAGAGCTTTTGCTCGCTTGCCATCACTTATTGAACTATCATTAGTTGGCAACAAGTTAGCTGATGCGTCCAATATCGGAGGAGCAATTAGAGATTTGACCTCATTGACTACAATCAGACTAGATAGAAATGAATTAGAATTCATTAATGAAGCCACATTCGTAGATATACCATCATTACGTCACGTTTATCTTTCCGCAAATAAGATAAGTGACATACGCAGGGGAGCGTTCCATCGAATGCCCAATCTGAAGTCAATCGATATAAGCAAAAATCAAGTACGTCACATCCATCCAGAGTCATTTACACCCGTCCGTGATAACAATCTAGAAGAATTATGGTTATCTGAAAATTCCATAGACAACGCGATGACAATAAGACTAATTTTAGACATGTTTCCTAAACTTCGTTTTCTGGATGTCAGCAGGAATCAGTTACAGGACATAATTTACGGATCAGTACAGGGACATTCAAGACTAGAAATGTTGTATTTAGAACATAATAAACTGCAAAGGGTTGGCAGGGAAACATTTACTGCAATGCCAATGTTGAGAGAATTGAGATTGTCCAATAATTCACTGTCCAATTACTTAGCGATTCCTTTATGGAATTTACCCATGTTAAAAGGGCTTGACATATCTTTTAATAAATTTGACAAACTAGAGCGGCGTATGCTAGCTACATTACCATCATTAAGGCGATTTGATATCAGTCACAATATTGTTTCGTCGTTGGATCCGACCACTTTTATTGATACTCCAAATTTAGAACATGTCAATATATCTCATAACAACATAGATTCTATAAACTCTCTAACACTATCCCATTTATATCATTTGTATGAATTTGATGCAAGTTACAATAAACTTAACCAAGTATGTATTTTATTTTTAGATATATTAAATATTTGTTTAGAATATACAAATGTAATGATTATATGAATTTAGTTTCTTTCACTGATCAAACTAAAATGATTCGTTTAATATCCTACTATTATGATTAAACTTATTTCTTTACATTAAGTTAAATTAAAGTTCAATCTATTATTTCTCTGAATATGTTTGATTCTTAATCACAAACGTAGTCGTAAGGTACCTACATGTTGTTTTATTACACACTTCTAATCTGAGAACCACAGTGTAAAGGATAAATAATCATATGGACAATTTTCTTGTATTAAATCTGTATTTTAACTTATAAGTGGTTATTCAATAAAATAAATTATTAAATATGTATGCAATATTTTCATATAAAATCATAATGTTGTATTATTAAATGTTTTTTTTAATTCTTATTGTTATGCATTTATCCACTAAAAATAAAACATAAATATAATTTACAGTTCGTTGGTGGTATGCCAAGAGCCATTGAATACTTATACTTATCTCATAACAAAATAATGAGCTTGCCAAGTGATAGTTCAACAGATTTACATCTACCAGCTTTGAAGCTTCTTGATGTTTCAGGTAACCTAATAAATCATTTCGTTATAATCGGTATGTGTATTATTTTATCATAGGCTTTGATACTAAAATAATATAATAATATCTTATATTTTAAATGTTTGATTTTAAATGGAATTTATTTGTTTAGATAATGGTATTCATAGAGTACCATCGAATTCATTGACTGCTTTAAATTTATTGCGTTGGCTATATTTGGGTGGCAATTCAATGCAACAACTAGATAATGGAGCGTTCAGTGGATTAAACCAATTAGAAATTCTGACATTAAATGACAATAAATTATTAACTATACATCCAAATACTTTTAAGGAGTTGCCTCTTCTTGTGAGTTTGAATTAATAAAATTAAACACGTACAATTTCTAATTCATATTATTTTTTAGAACGAATTAAATTTGAAAGGTAACAGATTAGAGATATTAGAACCTTCTTTGTTGGCTAATAATGAAAAATTGAAAAAACTCGATGTAAGTCATAATAGACTAACTGAAATTCATGAATCATATTTTTCTATTAATAAGTAAGTAAAAATAAAACTATTTAATTATTTACATTAATGCATATTAATTTGTGTATTTATTTAGGGAACTCGAAGAACTATCTATTTCTCATAATTCTTTATCGGAGTTTCCGTCATCATTAGCAGCGAATCCAAACTTAAAAATTCTAGATTTAAGAAATAACGAAATTAAACAAATGAAAAGTGGAATGGTCTCATCAATGCCATATCTAAAAGAGTTGTATTTGTCAGAAAACAACTTAAACATTTTAAATGAAGGGGCCTTTCAACAGCTACCAAATCTGACTATTTTAGAAATGGAAGGAAATAATCTTAATACATTACCTTCGTATGGCATACAAAGCTTGCCAAATCTTATGGTTGTAAAAATGGCTAGAAACAAATTAGTTTCCTTGCCAAGTGCAGCTATGGTGAATCTACCAATGCTACAAATTGTTGAACTGCAACAAAACCAACTTAATGAGATAGCTAGTGACGCATTTGTTGGTATACCAAATTTAGTTATGATGAACTTGAGCCACAATTATTTGAATGGGATGGAGAAATCCGGTTTAAATAATCTAAGAAACTTGGAAGTCCTTGATTTAAGCCATAACAAGTTAAAACAAATAACTACTAGAAGCATACAAAATATGCACTCATTAATCATGTTAAAAGTAAGCTATGTAATATTTTCTTACAACAGTTATTATCAAACAATATGTTCATAAAAATATTATAGAGAAATTTGTATTGTTCTAGCTTGATAACAACAGATTGTGTAATATTGTTGGAAGCCCATTTGAAGGAATGAGCCGTTTAAGAGTATTAAGCTTACGGGATAATAAGATGACTTCACTCTCAGAATCCACGTTTAACAGTATCAAACCTACAATATCCCGTCTGGATGTTGATGGTAAATTATATTTGTTATACACATTATACAATTGATTTTACTGCAGTTGTATTATTCATATAATTGTTCTATATATTGCTTAATGTACATATATTATAATCATATACAAGAACAATACGACTATAGTATTTGAAACAATAATATGAATATATTAATATTATAAGCTGAATAAATAAAATGTTTATTTCATTTGATAATAATTCAATATTATGTTTACATAGGTAATCCAGTACACTGTGCTTGCAACATGAAATGGTTGCAATCATGGTTAAGAACAACAGCTGACAGTTTTGGCCCTAGATGTACCGACGGTACTTTGCTTAGAGAAATGCCTTTTACATCGAAGCACTGCGACGAAAAAGAATCAAACAATATAGAGGAAAACATTCCAGGCTGTGAAATTGAATCTGTTCCTGTTGGTAATGGTAAGAGTAGCGTATAAAACCCACCATATATTACAAACTTACAAAGATGGGTTATGGACTAATATTTAAATATTATTACAGCAAATACAGTGACATCAAATAAGGTAACAACGTGGACAAACAGCGATGAATCGGATAAAAATAAACCACTGCCAGAAGAAACTGATTATTTTTACGATGACGTTGTCGATCTAAATGACAAAACTGAACTCCAAAGAGGTTATTCAACTGAGAAAACACTGTCGACAATATCTCCTGCAATTTTATCACACTACGTACCCGGTGATACACCAACATTGTATGCCAGTTCTCGGCCCAATAGCTCTTCTTCTTACACCGATGACCACTCGGTGCAGAGCAATGCCGGCGGTACTGCATATACATTTTTCGGCGTACCAATACCACCACTGAGTCTGAACAATATATGGGGTCAATCAAAAGGCACCGGTAAAAGACTCAAGGATAGCAGACGAAATTCATTGCCAAAAAGGACGTCAACAGTAGACCAAGATAGTTTTACACCAATATTACCGGGCACTAATGGTTACCGACCAATGATGACTACTCCTGATAATAATTTCTTCGGAGAAGATGTGGAGAATGAAGATGACGTGGAAAATATTTACAGAAATGCTAGTGCGTCCAATAAAATTATAGGTTCTGGCAGTCCTCCACGATATCAATTTAGCAGCACCACAGAATCACCATACCGTTATGATAGATTTTCCAGCAGTGATTTAAGTTTTTCTAAGTTCGTAAACATCACGACTCGTGATTCCTTATTCGAGTCAGCCACTATAAATTCAATCATTAGACCAACTGTTAAACCAAGTATAACCAACAACCAGCAACAAACGTTGGCATCAGCTACCACCTTACAAAGCGATGATTCGGCTAACCAATCCGAAATTTCACTTGTTCAACTGTCAACAGGTAACAATATGTCGTCCAAGTTCTAATATATAGTTGTAATGGTAAAAGTATGTTTACCCCCTTCCTTTAAAAAAGCTGAGCATACCACTGCTGTGCACCTAAGAAAAAAAAGCCCCTTTCCATCAGCAAACCCATTTCAGGATCCAGCGCACACCATCTAATATAGATTAGGTATTTATTTACGAGCTTATCAAAATTATTTTCGTTTATAATATAAATTAATATGTATCATTACCTAATTAAATTCAGCAACCATCTTGTCGAAACTAAACTACCTTCCCACACAACTCACCCAATTATATCTATGTGAAGTTAAATACAATATTTGCTTTATTGAGTTGTTTTCCACTATACAGTTTGTCCAAAAAGCCCAGTATCTGTGGTTTGCGAGGAGACCTCTTAACACATCAATATAATATATTAATGTGTGACTTACTTTATAGGTAATGAATATAGTATGTATATATTTTTTAAAGTAATACACTAGAGAAGATTTTTTTAATTTCATCACATTCGTTTTATTCCTCGTTCATTACACCCACCTCCCCACTCCCACGCTGCAGCCTAAGTTAGGCGTTCCCTCGTGAGAATTGCTTTTTAATGTACCTACACCCGTAAAGTCGTGTGTTCGCAGTGGGACCCGCGACGACGAGCTCGGCGACCCAACAACAGCGCCAATTTGCCACCGTCACGCATCCGGCCACCACAGCAGCGTCGACGACGGCGCCCAGTACGACCGCAGCGGTCTCCGAAGCGGTCAACGTGTCCACGCCATCGTCGCTGACCGGTTTCTTGGCACCCGGTGGTCAGCTGCCGGTGCACAAAGACGGAACCGGTGGCCCGGTGTCGGTGCACAAAGATGGATCCAGTGGCCAGGTTCCAATGCAGAAAGATGTAACCGGTGGCCAGATCCCGGTGCAAAAAGATGGAACCGGTGGCCAGGTGCAAGCGTCACACAAAGACGGTGGTGGCGTAGTGGTCACCGGTAAGCCGTCCATCGTGAAGGTAACGTTGAGCCCGCCCGGCCAACAGGGCCAGCCACAGCAACAGCAACCACAACAACAGCCCCAGCACCAGAGGCCCCAGGCGGCGGCAGAAGACGCCAAGTACTCGAAGAGTGGCGCCAACAACCATCAGCAAGCGTACCAACTTCCGCCGCCCACCAGGTCAACGGACGCGTTCCAGTCGACGCCGTTCAAGACGAGTTCGGCGAGCGACTGGTACTATGCCAACTACAACAAGACAAACGTGGAACCGTTCGTCAGCAAGACGTCGTCCACGGCGTCCCGCGCCGGACGTCCGCCTACTGTTTCAGCCACGGCAGCGATTGCTGCGACTGCCTTGACGGCCGTTTCCTGTTTCGGACGATCACCCGCTACTCTTGTAATACCATACTGTACACTGACCTATATTTTATATTATCATTACTATCATAATTATTATTAATTGCATTTGTGAATTACCGTATATAACCTATACCTATACCTATATAATTTTACTTATGGGATAATATAATAATATTCTGTAGATTTAGATTACGTATTGTAATATATGGGTGAACCTCTGAACATATATAATTTGTGTTATGCCTACATATAGCCTGTAGTGTAGGTATACATTAAATAATAATTGTATTACTTTGATTTGTATTCATATTTCGTAGCCTTATAGTCAGTGCCGAAGCCAGAGGGTGGCTGAAGGTGCTGTGGACCTCCCAGAATTTTTCAAAAAATTTAAAAATACCTTCAGCGTTCTGTGAACGTATTACGTTGGACATAACCGTCATGGCATCGTCTATTAAAATTTAATTTTTACGAGAATTGTTTCAAAAGTCAAAATATCATATTATAGTATTATACTCATCATCAGCATACCAATAGCTCGTGTAAGGGACCCTATAGTTAGTATAGTTTAGTCTCCTTTTTATAACACGTTATCAGCCCCTAAAGCAAAATCCTGTCTACGCCACTGATTGTAGTATATCATAATTTAACTGTTAAATACAATATCGGAATATACCAATTAAGAGAACGCCTCACCCGCATGTGTTGTCTCCGTCTTACAGACGTACAACACAGCAAATTTTTCGTCCACAATAATACATTTTACTCGTTATTTTAAAATTAGAGTGAATGAGTAAATAGCAAGAGTGACTCATAGTAAATTTTAAAGCTATGATTACTACTTTTAAGTAAGTTATGATAGTTTTAAAAAGTACAGTTTGTTACATTGTACATACATGTATGATCATAACTTGCTTCATAATAAAAATATCTATGAAAGCCTTCAAGATACCTCAGATCTTAGTTTTAAAATGTTTCATGAGTCAATTCACTTTTAATTTTAAAAATAACAGAGTAATATGTATTATTGTGAATAATGGACATACAATTTGTCATGTTGTACGTCTGTAAGATGGAGACAATATACATGCATGTGTGGTGTCATCAAATTATGTAGTAAGGTATGTAGGTACCTACCTAGTAATATTGATTGTGACCAATGATAGTTGTAGATATACTATATTATACCCATATCCATATACCGGTAAATGTCAATAAATTATATAATAACCGTTCATATTTTATTCCACGCCCACGTGGTAATAACTATTTTACGCCTTATCGTAGTTATCGTGTTACGTTATATATTATACAGCTTTAAATTGTAATAAATAGAAAATGGATTGATTTTCGTTCTTTTTTTGGTAATAAATCCAATGAATATCAGAGTGCCCAATATTTATAATGCGCAGGTAATAATCGTGATCCTAGATTTTATTAGTGCATACCTAATATATTCTATTAATATTATTGTGTGATTCGTGTATAAAAATGTTTTAAAATTAACGATTTTCGGAGCATATATTATACTATAAACATATTTTTGTACACAACCAAATTAATTGTAGGTACCTAACTACTTTTAAAATAATATATACTTTATTCTATAATTATTAGTCTTTTATTTAACATGCCTATACCAGATATTACCTCTAGTGTAAGTTGTAAGTTGTAATAATGTAATGTATACAGATTTTAGTGTAGATATATGTGTAATGTAGTATAGGTATTATGCACCATTGCATCATAACAATATTATATTTCATGGTTTACAATATAATATATTTTATTTGCAGTTATATTTTCCAAATTATACCTATATTATAAGTATCTACCTATATTTATACTTAAATTCTGGATTTTAATTCCATATTCCCATCTATTTAAGTTTGTTGTTTGGATGATATAACACTTGCTTATACTACTGGCTCTAATCATATTGATTGGTTTAATTTGTATGAGAAGCAATAAAAATACAATATTTACATTAAAAAAACTTTTACATGGCATTTACATGTATAAATATTAGGTAACGTAGGCCGCCGCCGTCGTCGAATTTTTGTGGGTATCGAAACGTTGTTTATTGAAATGTTGTTTTAAAATGAGGTTGGTTACAAGTCACAAATAGATTTTCCCGGGAAAATGCGAGAAATATGACATTTTGCACAAGTGTCGAGGGCAGTTTGCGTTTTGCCAGGGCATTCCAGAGGTTTGATCGATTTCGACATTTGCGCATTTCGTGTAACATAATATATATATAACTAATTTAATATTTATTATCTTACATAACCGTCATATGGTTTTTTCACCAATTTGTAGAGCACACCAGTAGGTATATTACAAAACAGTTTTTGGACGAAAGGAATAGTTGTGTTTACCCATCTTCTTTCCACAAATACTTGAGTGATATCGCACAAAAAAATATATTTTAAAAAGATAACATCGCTATACATTCTGAGTGTAGTGATATATTGTTATATATATAATATATTATAAGAAACTTAAACAATTAGAAAATTTCAAGAGATTATCTATACATTTTATTTACTTACAACGAAATAACTATAAATGTTGTAACGAAAACTCGTTATTTGAGAAATGTTTGTTTTAATATCAAATTTAGAGAATATATGATTTTTAAACGATTGTAAATAAAAAGTGTGGCTATATATTTTAAGTTCTTTGAGAAATTTTCTTCAGGTTGTAATGGTGATTCTTGTTACTTATTAGTTATTGATTAAATAATTTGTGTTTCAAATACGTACAAAATATGTGTCAAGACAAAATGTACAGTATGGGTTCAAACGGGTATAAAGAGGGTGACACGGATACGTCGTATTTTGATTTACGTACTTTATTTGGATGAATGATAATATTATGTAGGTAATATTATTTTCAATCTTTTGTATAATGTATCTAGTAACATTTTTAATAGTTGCCTCCTAATAGTTATAATTATTACAGTCAATAAAAATAACAAAACTTAATAGCATTTTTTATAGAGAAAACATTTTATTTTATTTTACATATTATTGCAAATTATAATATAATATTATAATTTATAATTAAACAAAATATTATTGTTAATGTTTTGTTGTATTTATTCAACGTATTAAAAATATTTATTCAGGGGGTAAATTCGATGTGTTATCATGGTGTTATGGGATCTTAGCTGTTACTGTTCAACCTACTGGTTGAATTTTGAACTATTAACTGTGGTCGAAGTAGGGGGTAGATACGGGGAGACATCCTTCCCTTTTTTTCGTCTAAAATAATGTATCCCTCTTATAATTGAAAGTGCAATGAATGAAGGTGTTAACAAACATTTTTTTCAAAAATGCATTTTATTGCAGGAGGTGTTATAATGTTACAAACATTATATCACAATTTGATAAGGTTTTATTTAGTAGTTACCAATAATAGTTATGGTTACCTACGTGTTGTAAGAAGAATTGTTCATTAGTTGTAGATAGTGGATAAAAGTAATACCTAGTGAATATTAAGAGGACGTGATACCCGCATGTGTTTTCTCCGTCTTAAGTGCGTAACATAGTGCGTAACATAGCAAATCTTACGCTCAGCAGAACACGTGTAGCTCCGTTAATTTAAAAATTAGAGTGAATTGACCTCTTATAAAATCTTAAGATAAGATGAATAACCTCGTATGCAAGATGGATATATCCACCTTGCTCATATGCTTTTTAGTATATTTTAA
>NC_042493.1:34770484-34777167 GCF_005508785.2 Acyrthosiphon pisum | reverse complement strand
AAATTAAAATATACTAAAAAGCATATGAGGTTACCTAGATAATAATCTTATCTTTAGATTTTATAAGAGGTCAATTCACTCTAATTCTTAAATTAACGGAGCTACACGTGTTCTGCTGAGCGTACAATTTGCTATGTTACGCACTTGTAAGACGGAGACAACACATGCGGGTATCACGTCCTCTTAATATTCACTAGGTATTACGACGCGAAATATTGACGAAAAATGGATGTGGCTGTTAAGTAGCGCTGTCGTCGTACATTAGATTCTTATGGGCGACGACAATGCTCCATAACGGCCACATCCATTTTTCGCAATATTTCGCGTAAATACGGGCCAGTTAGCGATCCGTAGTATTTATAATTAATGGTATTTTCATATATGAAAACTGTAAAAATATGAAAGGCATCCCCCCACGTATTTTGAGTCACTTCGACCACTGACTATTGATTAGATATACCCACGGTTTAAGATCGAATGGTTACGCGTCGATGTAATATGTTAAGCTTAATGACCAAGTGACTATGCAATGTATTCATATATAAATTTACTGACAGTTAGTGTCATCTAGTGTCAACTTCTATATGTTTTACTAAACTGCTCTAAAAACAATACCTAATTGTATCTTACAATATCTAATCTCTCATAGATATCTCAATTATTCATGACCACTAGATCGCGTTAAGAGCTAGTAAATACACATAGGCACTTCTTCCTGCCACTATTTATCGTTCGACGCGCTTCCGTTCTATCTTAAACCTTGGTTCACAATAATATTATTATGCATTTAAGTGGCCCGTGTAAAGGCCGTGGTGGTGTAAAATTAAATCGTGTCTGGCACCTCCGCCGCTATTGGAATTCTACGGCCCGGCACTATACGCAGTGCTGTTGAGTGGAATACAAACGACTCTGTGGTACATCGGCTAAAGAGAGATATAAGACGATATAATAATAATCAATATACACTAATTGACTCGAAAATTAGTTGAAATGAGAATTATTTTACGGGAGCAAAAAAAAAACTTATTATCAACTAAATTTAAAGTTTAAACGTGCTTCCGATCGTGCTACTACCGTCGGAAAACTATAAAAAATGGACACAATCAATTATTTTGTCATGATTTTATAACTATGTATAGTAATATCATTGAGTATACATGGTATAGATGTCTCACTGGCCGTGATTATTCGCTGCGCTAAATTTTAGTTTATTTATTGACAATAGATTATATATAGATAACGTTAATAGTCGGAATGAAAATAATAATTCAGCCGGTGGTAGCGGCAGCATTATATATAATCAATGGTAATATTAAGGCTACGACCATTCAGCAGTTCATGCTCTGGTGTTTTGGAAAATAGCCAATAGATGGCGTTCGCCGTTCGCGAACACGGTTATTTAGACGTTTCAGTCGTGCTACAAGTTTTTACGGTCGACCATCGCACTGACGTCTAAAGTTTACACCGGTCCGAACGCCTACAGACACCACTGAAGCTTGCTAACCGGGAAACGGTATTGTATGAACACCAGCCCACGGCTTCGTGACCGGGCTGATTGTATATAGGGAGCCAAACATCATCTAAACGACAATTCCAGTTCCTTTTTAAATCGAAAAAAATCTTTTGCCTTTTACTAAAGATTTCCGTGAAGGGGAGCATTCAAAGGAGCCTAGACGTTTAATTTTTACAACTGCCTGACGGGTCGGGCTTCTTATACATCGTTGAAATTTTAATAATTCACAAATTATGAACCTATTCTGGTGGTTTATATATATATGTCGTAACGACTAATGCTTATTGTTAGCGACGTGTACACTGTATATTACTATAGCCCTATAAAGTAAATATTATATCTACAAATATACACGCTCACCGCTCACAAACCTAAAACATTTTATTCCACTGACTGAATTTATAAATAAATAATAATAATTAGTTACTAATCATTTCTATAGTAAATATAGTAAATAATTAAATAGCATATTAGGATCTAAAACAAGAACGGCGTTAAATAAGACACGGACAATACCAATGTATACAAGTAAACTCAAATACCCAATTGAACCGCATCCACTTTGGCATCACTTTGGTGCGTAAAGGCTTTTAAATAATTTTTTTTTTTGGGCTTTTTACGAGCCATTTAGACTCTTGGCCGCTAAAACTAATTCCTTCCATTGTTCTCTATTGTATGCTTGTTCCCAGTCTCCTCCAATTTTTTCTAATACTTCCTTGACGCTATCCTTCCATCTTTTCCGTGGTCTTCCCCTTGGCCTCTTTTCTCTTATCATTAAATATAATTATAATTAAATATAATTTAAATTTTAAATAATTAAATGGTATAAAAACTGCAGTTTTATTATGATAGTCGTTGTTGAGAAAATGCACAAAAAAAGGAAAGGATGCATGGCAAAAGTTTGAAATTTTAAAATGTAATATCGTAATTTGTGATAAATATTATTCAAGAAATAACAAACATGTTTAAATATTATCACGAAATATAATAGTTTTTATGATATATACTACCTATATTACCTATCAAGTATCATATTACCTATGCCTTATATTATATTGATATACATACTTAGGCAAACAGTATTTACATTATTGACTTTACCATTATAAAGGTAGTATAGGTACCTACGTCGTACGCGCGTACCTATACAAACTAGATAATATTATTATCTAGTGAGGCTAATGAAGTTTTTTTATATTTTAATTTTAAAGCTTATGAGTATTTTATATTATGTTATAAGTATTTTAAAATTGTAAATTGTTTGGGCATTTTAAAATACTCATAACTTGTTTTAAAATTAAAATCCAAAAAAAACCTATGAGGTTCACTAGATAATAATATTACCTTTAAATTGTATAAGAGGGTAATTCACTCAAATTGTTTAACTAACAGAGCTAAACGTGATCTGCTGAGTGTGCAATTTGCTATGTTATGCATTTGACGGAGAGATCACGCATGCGGTGTATGTAGTATAATTTATACTATTATGTACACAATAAATTGGATCCATTTTTTTTATATATATTCCAAGAGGTCAATTGGCAACATAGTTTTTATTACTTTTAAGTATAGTAAAATCACAAAATCTCCTTCTATATAAGTGTGGCATTTATAATTCGACTGTGTCTCCAAAATCAGTACTCACTTACAACTAGCACGGGGGGCCCAGGGGTCTAACTATATTTTCTGTTCTTCAGTTACCTACGCTACCAACGTGATATACGCTTCTCATTATGTCCGCGCGCGATTCGATTGCCTACCTATGTAATTTGATGACTGATAGCTAGACAATCGAATACACACATCGACTCTACACTTTTTAACAACACAGGAGATCGTATCCAGCCTATCCATTTACAACGTTTGTGGCGAATTGCTAGACGCTCTAACTTTTAAACATTCCCGTCAAAACGCCAAGCCTTATCTCCAATCCTTATCACAAATCCTAAATTTTCGTCTTACAACTTTACTGTCGTGACTTTTATAATTCCAACGACATTGTCATTATATTATCATTACAGTATTACGCATGGTGTACGTGGCACAATATATTAATTACTACCTACTAATAAGTGACATTATAAAATAAACTAATATGTTATGAAATAGTAATAATATTCTTTAGCAAATACAATAGGAATAAATAGGAAAATTAAATCTTAAAAGAACCAGAATGTCCAGAGTATCTTAATGATAAATCCAAAACTACGGAAAGTAACATGAAAATTGAAAATTTGAAAATTCAAATTCCAAAATTTAAAATTTTGAATTTCTTAATGATCTTATAACACTACGATCGTTTACATTATTGGGCCGTTCCCGGTGGTAGTACAATACCGGGTCAACCCGTGGTGGAGCAGGAGCAAGCCCCAAAATCTCCACCAATTTAGAAAAATAATTGTGCTTGTATACAATGATTCTCACATAAATAATATCTCCATGATCATAGATTATATACCATAGTACCTTTTACTATATATACTATGCTTAATCTATGATATGGTACGCAACATCACTGAGGTATCTTAAAGATAAACGCAATTCTAAGATGATTGCAGTTTCAAATTTGAGCGGGTTCGGAAAAGCAAAATTTCGATTTTAAAAAAATCGCATTTTAAAAAACGGGCGTATACGTCAATAATTTGATGTTTTAGACATCATCTGTCATCAATAATTTCATTTAAATAATATATGATTTAATAGTTTAATCGTCAACAATCCGATCAAACAAATGGTACTACTCAATAGCGCCATCTAACATCATCGAAAAACAGACGTGCACGCCGATTGTGATTTTTGATTGTGCGTAATGCGACGTTGTGCTGCGAAATACGGCGGCCCTTCGACTTTTGTGTATCGATAGCGCCCACTCGTAGCCAGACAATCGTTCTATGTCTGTACAATTTATTTGTCGGAACCACAGATATATATAACTAAACGAGTTTAGATATATATCTGTGGCCGGAACGTTGAACACGGACATTTTATATCAAATATCATTTTAAATGTTCAAAATTCAATTAAAACCACGGACTAAGATAATATAATGGACTGGTATCGAAACATATTCGGTGGTTTAAAAATGCCTGGTGTTATCGTGTGTTATAGGACTTTAGCTGTTACTAGCGTGCATGGTGGTTTTTATCATGAACTAAGAAGATATGGACTGGTCAATACGTATACCCAAATACCGGTCAGGAAATGTTATGGGCAAGGTGGATATATATATATATATATATTATATATATCCACCTTGGTTATGGGTACAAAACTATGCGATAGTAACGCACTCTAACGGAGAACATATAGAAGTTAATAATATTGCTTATATTATTTGAATCTTGAATTTGTATAATATGTTATAATTATAAATTATTATTATAATATTTTGTTTTGAAATCTTAAAGCAATACTCCAAGCTTCCCAGAATAAATACTATGAATATTTAATATTTTGTTATTTTTTGTTGCTACAAATCCGACATTTTAGTTAGCCTTGTTGGCAAGTACTTTTGAGTCTAGTTCAATCTATGTATGATGAATGATGATGTAGTATTTAATTTATAATTTGTTCATGTTTATAATTAAATATAGGTTATTGTTACTTTTCTGTACAACTGTGTTTATTTATTTTATAAAAATGGGAAGATAATGTGCAATTAAATTGTGCACAAGCGCAGATGATAATAGTAAATGTACCTTTTTTAAAGTTCCTAAAACCTCGAAAAATATTTGGACTGATATTGTTTCAAAGGTAAATAGTTTTGCTACAAAAGTTAATTTTGTTAATTAAAGTTAAAGTTAATTTTTCAAGCCTTTAGTTGTCGGTTTGCCGTGAGTGGCGGGCGGCAGCCGGCGGCATTCACTATTATATTTTGTTATTGATATCATAACTGTTTTAGGGTTTTCGATGAAGACCGCTAGGTACCGACACTATTGCATGATTCTGGTACCATAACCATGGTGGATATATATCCACCTTGACCATAAAGGCGCATTCACAGCTACGTCGTGTGTCGTGTCGTGCGAGTGCTTGGTTATTATATGGTTACGGCTGGTAACCAATATGGTTTAAAAGTTGAGCAGTAGTCAATTCTTGGTATACTCGGTTGCAACTTGGTTATTACATGATATAAAAAAGTAATATCCAATCACAATACGATTTGATCGACACGACACGACACACGACGCAGCTGTGAATCCGGCTTAACAATTACTGACTTTACCTCTACCACCCGCCTACCATGTCGTGACCAGTTCATATCTTCTTAGTTCATGGTTTTTATTTTAAGCTACAGATTATCAAATATTGTATATCCATGGTTTAAGATAGAATGGTTGCGCGTCGAACGATTAATATTGGCAGGAGGAAGAGCCTATGTCAAATTGACACTAGCTCTTAACGCGGTCTAGTTGTCATAATAATTGAGATACCTATGAGAGATTAGATATTGATTATTATAATATAGGTTAGGTTCAAACTTATTTTAATTCTTATCAATAACTGGTGGTCCAAAAACGCCGGTGATACTACCAAAATGCATTGAATATTGCATATTATAATATATTAATGACATTTATTGTATTAAATTTTGTTCTAAATAAACGATTAACCGTATTAAAACATGTATTAATAACATATTAGTGTTAATTTACAAGTATAATGGATTTAAAACTAAGTAATAACATTAGGAGTATGACTAAGGAAGTTAAAAAAAGGTACCTAGAAAAGATATTTAATATCGACTGCAATGATCTATATTTTATGCTTAAAGATCCATCTATTGAATGGTCTAACAATTTAGATTTAGTACCAGATGTAACATATCCTGATATATTTAATTACCTTGTTTTAACTAAAAGTGCATACACTTTACAAGAGTTTAAGGCTTATAAAAGTTTAGAAGCGTATAATTTTTTTGTAAGTGGATGGATATCCAATGTAAAATGGCTAGATATTAATAATAACACGCTTGTAGTTTCAGAGGTGAGTTTATGCTTAAAAGCTGCTATTAAAAATGTTTATTTTGCTTAGTATAATTTTGCTTCTGCTTTGAACAATTTATAGGTGTGTCATTCTCAAAGGTTGAATGATACCAAACTAATACCATGGCTTATTTTAAAAAAATCTGGAGATGTGTTAGCTGCTCATTGTACTTGCATGGCTGGTC
>NC_042493.1:34746333-34768306 GCF_005508785.2 Acyrthosiphon pisum | reverse complement strand
AATAATATACTCTACCCCTAGTAACACAATAACCCATATTTAATGTTGGACACAATCTGGATCATTTTCGTCTTGGTATTTGGCTGGTTTACCAGATTTAAAATGAGCAGAACATACACGCATGTAGTCAATATTTTTATTTGCTAGATCAAGTCTGCGTAATGATTTCAACCAAGCATTTTGCTGTTTATTCATTTTCATTTTCAGGTCTGACGCAGCATTCATCTTAACTTTTGGAAAACGATAGAAAGAGATATTTTTGTTTGTTGTTTTATTAGAACACCCAACAATGGCACAGAGCGTCGGCATTTTAATTTTAAAAATATATCAGAAAGCAGAAATGTTTATCGTTTACAGTAAATAGATTTAATAGTTGAATAACTAATTGTATATTGTATTACTTTGAGCATTTACTGTGGTATTTGACCACCAGGCACGAATATTTTGGACCACCAATTACTGATAACAGATAATTGATAGTAATGAGCGGCCATACTATAATGATCAATAGTAAATAAGCATAATATTATTAAAATACATTGTAAAATACAATTACTGTTTTTAGCGCAGTTTAGTAAGCATATAGAAGTCGACACTACATGGCACTAACTGTCAGTAAATTCATATAAGTACATTGCGTAGTCACTTGGTCATTAACCTCAACATATGTTGACGCGTAACCTCACCTATCTTAAACAGTGTTGTGAACTGACCGTGTTCAACCAGAAAATAATAAGTGTGTTGTTCGCCGGAATCATATCATGTACGACTTTATTTATTACAACAGGTGATCCTGGTGGTGAAGTTCTTAAGCAACACGTATGGCTAGAATAAAGGCTAAATATATAGGTATGATCGCATTGAGACGCATTTTCGTAATGGGTTGCGCACGTACAATTATTGCATGTCTTAGCATGGAAAGGAATCTCAGCTGGCAGTGATTTTTCGATTTATTTAGCCATAAAATTAATAATTTGTATTGTTTTATTACAAATAAACCGAAGTGATAATAAACACAGCCAATGACGGTCATGACACCTGCATATCTCAAAGTTGCGATTATACCTATATTGATACCCATGATTATATCTTAGTCCGTGGTTTTAATTGAATTTTGAAAATTTACAATGATATTCGATATAGAATGTTGTCTTCAACGTTCCGACAAATAAATTATACAGACATAGAACGATTGCCTGGCTACGAGAGGGCGCTATCGATACACAAAAGTCGAAGTGCCGCCGTATTTCGCAGCACAACGTCGCATTACGCACAATCAAAAATATTCGGCGTGCACGTCTGTTTTTCGATGATGTTAGATGGCGCTATTGAGTAGTACCATTTGTTTGATCGGATTGTTGACCATTAAACTATTAAATCATATATTATTTAAATGAAATTATTGATGACAGATGAGGTCTAAGACATCAAATTATTGACGTATACGCCCGTTTTTCAAAATGCGATTTTTTTAAATCGAAATTTTGCTTTTCTGGACACGCTCAAATTTGAAACTGCAATCGTCTTAGAATTGCGTTTATCTTTAAGATAACTCAGTGATGTTGTGTATGGTATCATAGGTTAAGTATAGTGTATATTGTAAAATATACTATATTTAATCTATGGTCGTGTTGTTCCAGTGACAGAAGTCTCCGCAATTTTTCTAAACTGGTGGAGATTTTGGAGCTTGCCCCTCCTCCACCACGGGTTGATCCGGTATTGTAATTTGCAGTACCACCGGGATCAGCCCACATATTATTATAAATGAACATATAGTGTTATAAGATAATTTAGAAATTAAAAATTCATTAAACTTGGTTGATTCTACTGAACAAAATAATTCCCGCAGAACGTATTTTTGTTTACAAAATTACATTGGCACTGGAGCCTTAAAAAGTTTGCACGTCTCTTTTGATAACTTCATATCGAATTGCACAATGTAAATGATTTTTTTTGCAAAAGAATTATCTGCAAAGTTTCTTTTTGACATTCACTAATTATTAATTTGATTCAGTAGATAGATAGTAGTAGATTAGATTCAGTAGTCATACTGTTTGAATGAAAACACCAACATTCTCTCAACTCCTGCTTCAGTATTTCGAGATAATATACTGTATTTATAGGTACACAATACACTGTCGTGTAACCGCTACATTATATATTTTTTGCTTTTTTGGTAATCAGTAAAAACTACCAAGGAAACAAAGAACACGAAAATAAAGAACGAACAAAAGAAATCAAGACAAAAGAACATTCAAAAAGTATTATAGATTTAAAATCTTATTTACAAATAAATTGTACAGACATAGAACGATTGTCTGGCTACGAGAGGGCGCTATCGATACACCATACACAAAAGTCGAAATGCCGCCGTATCTCGCGGCACAACGTCGCATACGCACAATCAAAAATATTCAGTGTGTACGTCCGTGTTTCGATGATGTTAGATGGCGCTATTGAGTAGTACCATTTGTTTGATCGGCTTGTTGACAATTAAACTATTAAATCATATATTATTTAAATGAAATTATTGATGACAGATGATGTCTAAAACATCAAATGATTGACGTATACGCCCGTTTTTCAAAATGCGATTTTTTGAAAATCGAAATTTCGCTCTTCCGAACCCGCTCAAATTTGAAACTGCAATCGTCTTAGAATTGCGTTTATCTTTAAGATGCCTCGGTGATTTTGTGTACCGTATCGTAGATCAAATATAACACACTATATTTGATCTATGATCATTGAGATCAAGGTTTGAGATCGACACTTACTCAAGAATTTTTCTAAATTGGTGGAGATTTTGGGGCTAGCTCCTGCTCCACCACGGGTTGATCCGGTATTGCAATTTGCAGTACCACCGGGATCAGCCCACATAATATAAATGAACATAGTGTTATAAGATAATTTAGAAATTAAAAATTAAAAATTCATCAAACTTAGTTGATTCTACTGAACAAGATAATAATTCCCGTAGAGCGTATTTTTGTTTACATAAAACGGCGCCTTAAAAAGTTTGCACGTCTCTTTTGATAACTTCATATCGAATCGCTTAATGTAAATGATATTTTTGCAAAAGAATTATCTGCACAGTTTCTTTTTGACATTCACTAAGTATTAATTTGATTCAGTAGATAGATAGTAGTAGATTCAGTAGTCATACTGTTTGAATGAAAACACAAACATTTTCTCAACTCCTGCTTCAGTGTTTCGAGATAATATACTGTATTTATACTTTATAGGAACACAATACACTGTCGTGCAACCGCTATATTATATATTTTTTGCCTTTTTGGTAATCATTAAAAACGACCAAAGAAACAAAGAACACGAAAGTCGAAAATAAATAATAGATTTAAAATCTTGACTATAATTTCAAATTTATATTATGAGTAATTTATTTTCAAATAACGTTTACCGCTGTGGCATTGTGCAGAGCTTTATAAGCTTTATTAAAACTCTTATTTTTACTACTTTTATATGATTAAAACATTTCTATTCCTAAAAATGAACACCATAGTCCAGGATGAAAGATAATTAGTTTATAACACTAACAAATAACAATTAACACATTGGTGAAATGTGACTGTCAAAAGACTAGATTTTGTTCACTCAAATAATAACACAAAATAGTTAAATATAAACAGTGAAAAGATTACCTACATAGAGAATTTCCACTACCTAATAAAGTTTTTTGCTTTATGCCTCTATTATTATACCACAAGCTATACTTTATTAAAATTTAATAAAATTATTACAATAATTTATAATTTATAGATTTATTCCATTAGGTACTTTTCTATTTACCTACTAATTTAAAATTTCATTTTACAGATACTATTACTTATTTCCTAGTTCTATACTAATAATATTACCATATTTCTTAATAATTCTTATATTATTTTATGCGTGTAGTATATCCAATATCTATCATACCTGAAACTTTTTTTTACATAACATGTTAGTTCCATTGTACGCAAAAACGTTCTACTTATTATGTAATTAATATTGTATGAAAGGATTTCAAGTGCTATAGGTAATTGCCATTATTATATTTTAGTTTATTAGGTTCAGTGTGGAAGTGAGTAACTGTTAATCATGCACAGTTTTCAATAAATAAAATAAAATTAATATTAACTATTTTTAAGCGTTGCTTAAACCCAACATAAAAATGTACCCATCTTAAAACCATGGCTGGGTTATTTTTCAAACGAAAGTGTTTGATGTAAATTGTAAATTTGTAGTGATGGATAAAAAGTTGCGTAGTATTAATGTAAATCACTATAGTTCGATGTTTTTGTAATCCATGTAGTACACATATAAAAATAAAGTAGTTGATTAAACATCAAACTACAATGTTCAATATATTCTATTAGTTGCATCAACAGAGTATCAAAGTTATGATATGTTTATCGTTTTATAGTAATTCCCAGCCGTTTTCAATTGATGAATTACTATACATTTTCGACAACACTTCCAAAAATTTTCTTTCGTAAAAACCTTCTCCTACCAATTACGAACATCTTCAAAAAAAAATTTGAGCCAAATCGGACCAGCCGTTCTCGATTGATGAGGTAACATACATTTTTCGCGCCCCATTTATATATATTTAGATATTATAGATTACAATGTGTCTATGTGTTACAGTTACGTTTAGTTACCAAGGTAGATACAACAAAACATTTTGTTTTCGTCTTAATTAATTCTAAATTCACTACATTTAAAATTATCAACTATTATAATTTATAATGTACTTTTACCACGACCGGTTTCAAAAACGTCAGTAGGTAATATTATTGATTATACATGGTATGTACTATGTACATAGTATATATAATCAATGGTAATATTCTCATTTATGAAACCTACTGTTCAGTTCTAAAAACGAATCAAACTGACGTGTCGGCTTTTAGGTCAATGTGCCAAACGTTCAGCGCTCAAATAACACGTCAAAAGAGGGGGGCATGACACATTGATTTGTAAATGACAATTTTGTATGAATATAAAACATATAAGAGGTATACAAGGCTGCATATACTTTAAAAACAAATTTTTGTTTATCCCACATCATTATTATTAGAACGTTGTAAATATAGAATAATTTTCTTCGCCCATATAGCCTGTCATGATGGACGAAACGGATATCAAAAATAAACAAATATAATTTTTATAGTTAGTTTTAGTTACCTACTAGTTTCTAGATAATACTTAGAAGGTAATGGAATATTTGAATACAAGGCCATAAATTTGACCATAGACAAATATTGAGGAAAAACATTTGAAAAACTTAAATCAAATACTTATATTTCATTTTCATATTTGCATTTGTAATAACACGATTAAGTAGGTAAAGCAAAAAAAAAAGCATAGGTATGCTTGAAGTACCGAACCCTGGTAAGAAGAAATCTTAAATATTATAATATGTAATACCTGTAATCTGTATTAATATGTTCATAGTTCACACAAATACCTACAAGATCAAATCTAAACATTAATTTACACCCAAATCAAAATTATGATTTAGGTACGTTGTGTTGTGTTCAGGGGTCCCTTTTTGATAATACCTAGTATATTTAAATACTATACAAAGTACTACATTTATATTGTATAGAAAAGTCAGTCGTCAACTTAATGGCACAATGAGTTAAAAATAGTTCTACAAGCAATTACATAATATAATAATACACAATTGATTTAATTTCCATTTTTATACTATTATAATATTTTTAATCACCATAAAAAAGATTACATAAATTTGTTAGTGAAATAGATTGTGAAACAGAAAATGCATAAGTTATATATTATATGAAAAGAAAATAAACAAAACAAAAAATCAAAATGTTTTTAACATCTAAATAGGTGTATAACATATTATAACAAAAACAATGTAACATAAAATGTACATTAAAAATGGCTAAGTACAGCAAAGTATATTATAACACCTAGATTAAGCACAGAAGTATTACTTAACACTTAACTTAAATCAATTGGATCACTTGTCCAATCAGAGTATTAGGTTTATGGACACAAAAAAAAACTTTTGTAGTAACTAATAATAGATGTAAAAATGTAAAATATAATCAAAATCCTCATACATTTAATAACATCTTAATTTAAAAACACGTTACAATTTAATGAATGTAAAATCTAAGTAAAGTATAGTTTAAAGTTAATTTCACATCTAAAATTCATACACCAAATATGGTCAAATTGTTATTATTAATTTTTCGTATTTACTCTTTTTAGTTAAAACATTAGTTTAGTTAATCTATTATAACAAATATATGAAAAGTTTAATTATGATTTAGGTTCTTATATAATAATATAATATCTACATTATATTATTAAGAAAAGTACAAATAAACAATATTAGTGCAAAATTGTAATGTTTCTACGAGTTTTAATCAAAAAATATAAAAAGAGATCGCAACGCAATACATATTTTTTTTAAATTTTATTGCCATAATTTAATTATAACCACGACAGCACAAATAAAAACAACAACAAACGAAATATCGTATTTTACCTAACAATTAATGATTATATTATTTAGTTACGTTGAAAAATAAGAATACATTTTAAAAACAAGATACAAAAATGAAAATTTGATTTAAAATATCAAAACCATTAATTTAATTGAACAAATCGATTAAATAAGAAACTAAAAATATTTTAATTTTATTAACTTACCGTGAGAATTAAAAGAAGGACCATTTTAAAATAGTTATTATCGAATAATAGTATATACCATTTTATTTATTTAATAAGAGTATCTATATAGTACATAAGTATTTAATATAGATATTAAATGCCTCTAAATTTAAAATTTAAAACAAATTTAACTAATTAACCACATTACAAATTGATAATGTTGATAGTAAATATTTCAAGACCTAGGTATATGTATTATGTTAACATATATCATTATGTTTAAGTTCAAATTTTCATTTTTTCTTTTATGTATATTTAAAATGACAATTGACATTTTCTATTTATATAAAAAAAATATATCCATCCCGTTTAATCTTAAAATGAACTTGAAAACCTTTTTAAACATACATTAAGAATAATAAGAAGAACATTTTTTTTAAGTATAGACATTAAGTTAAATTTCAAGTGAGACGTTTCCAAACATAATCAGCTAGAAGTGAAGTACATTGTGTGCACGAGCAATTAACTTGTTCTCAACTATGTTTTGGATGACCATCCATACCCATCTGATGACGAGGCAACTAAGAAACAATTTTTATTATGATTAGGAAGATATATCTTTAAACAAATGGAATTAATTAATTTATTAACTTACAGCCATGTTAGAAGGTTGTTGTGGAGCAGCTTGGTACATTGGATTGGAGTTTAACACTCCCCCCATATTATGGTTGACTTGTCTTCTGTTGTCAGACCTTGGCTCTTGTACAACACCTCCACGGATGACTACATTGGAGGGAATATTATTTGACAAATGATTTGCTGGATGTCTGTAAAATAAATGTAAGAAAAATTGTAATATATTCTTTAAACATGTTAGATTATATGTCTAGTATTCTTATTACTTTTATATTTTTAATACCACGGATAAAGACACTATGGTTGTATGATTGAGAGCTAATATAGAACAATTAAGGTGCGCTATACGTATGATGCGACTTTTTTTAGTTTGAATACTACATTTGTATATATTTAACTTGATAAGAACATTTGGCACTGTTAAGACGCATTCACAGCTACGTTGTGTATCGTGTTGTGCGAGGGTTTGGTTATTATATGGTTACGACTGGTAACCAAAATAGTTTAAAAGTTCTGCAGTAGTCAATTCTTGGTATACTCGGTTACACCTTGGTTATTTCATGATACCAAAAAAGTAATATCCAATCACAATACGATTTGATCGACACGACATGATATACGACGCAGCTGTGAATGCGCCTTAATATAATTGCTCGTTGTTCAACCATAGTATCTATAACTGTGATTAGTACCTATGAGATATGTGGTTCTGATATCTATGTTGTAATGAAGGATCAATGTTTCCATGATTGGGCTGATAATTTGACCTTGGTGGTTGAATAGGAATCGGAGCTTCAGTATGATTATTAGTAGGAGGGGCTGGTGCTCGGTTCCTATTATCTTAAATTCAAAATATACATGTAAATCATACATACTGAAATAATAATATATACTAAAAATAAGGACAAAGATATAGGTTTATATTAATTACTTTGAGGTGTGAGTGGAATTGCAAGACGTGCATTAACGGCTAATAAGTGATCACGACGTCTTGTATAACTAGCTAGTTCATCTTCCAAGTTAACATTTTCACTCTTCAATTGATATAAGCATGTTAATAACGATGCAACTAATTTTTTAACAAAACAGTTTTAATAAAAAATTTATAATATGTAATAAGGAAAATTGTCATACTATCAAAATGCTGCGCTTGTTCCATTAAAAATGCTCCACCTTGTTCCCACTGCCTTTCAAGTAAATCTTCTAAAGCTTGAGGGCTATTATTATTAATACCATTTGAAAACGATGACCACGATGAAGCTGACCCTTGGGGTTGTGATGTTTCCTGCAAAATAGTTTACGATGAAAAAAAAATTAGTTAAAATTAAATATATTATTAGAATTTTAATTTAAAAAATGTAATATAATACGAATAGCTATAATTTAATTTCCACAAACTTGAGGAACAATTTGAGATGCCCTTTGATTTCGACGCTGCAACTGAGGGCCCAACATGACATTTTTAGGTACATTAGAAGACAAATTTGATTCATTATTAAACATTTTATGTGTTTCTATTTCCTCATTTAAAGTATCTGCCATTTTTTGTGCCATACTTGATGATGGATTCAACGAATTTCCTAACATATGAGGAGCAGCAGCATTGGTGCTATTTTCAACAAAATATTGTAAAAATTATTTATTAAACCTTGGTTGTTATTGTGTTAGTTACATTTTTTTTTCGGTTGCTTCTGTTTTAGTAACTTGTTTATTATGTGAAGAAGGAGAATTAATTACGCTGGTTTCTTTTTTTAATGTACTTGATTCTGGAATTTGGGTCAAATTTACTGCTGATCCACCTAAAACAACAAATTAAACATTAACATAAATAAATTATGAAATACTAAACTTTTGTTGAATTTAACATACTAAAAATCATTATATTTTATAATATTTTAAATATTCTTAAAAATATTAAACTCACTTGATTTTATAATTGTACTTTTATTTTCAACTCGATACAAGTTTGGTTCTTCAGTGACTTTTAAGCCATTAGAGCTTTGATCTTCCTCAGACTTTGGAATATTCATTGTATTCTTTGTTTTCTGATACTTAGCTGAATGTTTAATTTCAGTCTCAGGATCTTCAGAGTAATTTTTCTTACTTGCTGGTCTATTTTCCACTTTTGTTCCTATTGAAATAACTAAATTTCCAGACGGATGAGTTGTTACAATATGCGGTCCCGACACTCTAAGATCTTCACTTTGAGCATTCCGAATTGTCGAGTCCTTAACTTTTTTCTCACTAGCAATTTTATCACCTGAGTAAGATACATAATTGTAAATATATTTATTATTTTTTAGCAAATATAATTATTTAATTATTGATAAGTAAATACATATACCATCATAACAACTAGTATGTACAGGAATAAATAAAACTTCACTATAGCAGCGAGTAAAAACGAATATATTTTTTTTACCAATGATGTAAGGCATATTAGCGTTTATAAATTGTTCAACCAATGATAACTGGGATTTTGAGAATAGTTGATTATTAGTATTAAATATGTGTATGTAATATAGATGTGGTTAAAATAGTAGAACAATCCAGATATAAAAAGTGTAAATCTATAATGCAGCTAAATATCAAGATAATTAGAATAACATTGTTCATATTATTATTTTAAATTTTGTAGAGATTGAATCACGAAGGGCTGAACAATCATTAATAGGTTAACCACGATATAACCACAGACTAAGATAGAATGAACTGGAAACGAACAGGTGGCTGTTGGCATTTATGAGTGCGCTTGTATGTGGGGTAATAGATGTAAGTGTGAATCTAGCGATACCCTTATTTATTGTGTAAACTAGATGACAAATTTAGGTAGCACTAGATTCGTAATTGCATTCATCTCCTCCCTACACACACACACACACACACAAGCCTACTCATAACCTTAATCAGTCCGGTGATTAGGCTTTTGTTTCCAGCCCATTCTATCTTAGTAGTTATAATAAAATAGGTATGTTAGGTTAGTTATATCATGATATTGACTACCATGAGATCCTAAATGGGGTCTCATCAAACTTTCCCATAATATAGTTTTGACGGTTTAAACAAATATCATTAAAAAAAAACTCCTAATGATATTTTCAAGCTTGTAACAACTACTGAAAGTCTCACATAAGCATGCGCATGCACATGTTACCAAATTAAATTTTTCCGTTTTTAAAATCGGGGCAAAACAACTATAAGAGAAAGATTTTTTTAGTTACTTCCTATGACCCAATTTAAATTTTGAAAATATGTCTGTATTCGATATTTTTTTTACTAGGTTATGTAGGAAAAATATATGATGTTTTAAAACTAAATGTGAGTGAATAAAATAAAAATACTTTCATACATTTTTAGAAAGTTAACATATTTTTTAAGCCTTATTGAATACAAAAATCAAAAATCTGTTTCCTACATAACCTAGAAAAGGGGACGATGAGTTCATACATATTTTTAAAATAATAATAATCGGACATTGGGTAGTACATAAACGAATCTTCCGCTTATTGGTCTAAAACTACAAAAAATACGGTGTGCTCCAACCACCTTAAGAGTATTTAACTAAATACAAAATGAAATAAGTAAGTTCAGAAAAAATCTTAAGATGTGTATCACAAACATAGTTACCGAGCCTCAGGAAGTACAAACATTGATAATTTAAAGTTTTTATATTACTAAAAAAATTCAATAATGTCATGAAAAATTAAAACTTAAATAGGTGATCACAACCCGAGAGGTATTTTTATTCTCACTTAACCAAGTAGAATTATATTTGAATACAATAGTTAGGTAAAATATAATAAAAACCAAAAATATCAATTCTTTACCCTTATAGATAATTTATTAAGGTTATTTAACTAAGCAATTTTTTTGTTTTGTTTTGATGTTGGTTCGTTGGCATATTTAAATATAATATGTTACATAATATGCCTAATTAAAACATGTAAAAATAAATTATAATATAAAAAGCATACCAAAATTGTTAATGATGGTCAACTTTCGTTTTGGTTTTGAAGTTTGAGAATCTGTAATATTATCAATATTTTGAGGTGACTGTTTTTCAGGTGTAATATCTGATGAAGAGTTGTCTGATTGATTTTGAGGTCGGTAAGGAGCAATGGGTTTGATATTATTACTTTTCTTCTAAAAAATAGATAAATTATGTAATGAATATACAATTATTATCAACTATTATAGGATATATAATTTGTAAATAATGAATGTGTACAATAAAAATAATAAATACTAACCAACTTGGAATAATGATGTTTACAATAACCAACATATTTAACATTATCATAATAATTTCCAGCTTCTTCACACAGTAACCCAGCACTTTGAGCACATGTCACATGAAATCCTAATTTGCACCCAGATTTGTTACATGACATGCATGCACCAGATACTGTTACTTTTTGTCCTTTATTTTTTTCTTCGCATATATAACACAACTGAAAACAAAATACAATATAAATTAATTACTAAAAATATCAAACAGAATATTATAAATACATATAAAAATGATATATTGATATTTACTTATATTTTAAGAGCTATTACCTTTCGGCATTACAGCTTAAAAATATCATAATATATACTTGTGGTTTTAAAACATAATTCAAATATACTAATTATAATACTATGTGTAGTGTGCACAATGTTCAACAGTAATACACAAGGGCTTGAAACAGAAGATAAGGAATGTTAAAAAATATTATAAAACTAATAACAAGAAAATATAAATACTGTTAAATAAGCTAAAGGAATAAGTGTAAAAATTAAGCTATGGGCCATGCAAAAACTGTCTAAAACAATAATCTAATAAAGCTTTTAAGCATTCATTTGTGTATACTATTTATATCTTCTATCATTTTTTTTCTTTTACTACAAAGCGTTTACTAATATACTTTAATTAGTTATTTTAATTAATTTTAATCAATTATAATACCTAAATTAGTAGTTAAAAATTGAATAATATTTTTTTCATAAACTTCAAAATCATTACATTATGAACTAATACATTTAAAGACAATTTAGTGTATAATTTAAATAAATAATGGCGATTTTAAATCAATTATTATTTTTCACTATTATCTTAAAAATTGAATAAATATTATTTTTATTTATCACCTATAACACCATAAAAGTTATTTTTGTTGCCATAGGTATTTATATTTACTTGATCTAATATAGTTTTTATACATTTTTAACTTACAAAACTGAACATTTTTATGGGGTTTTATCTTATTGACAACATTTTGATGTTGAATTAGGGCTAGCGGTATTTTAAATTGTAATACCGATATTTTTTTGAAATCCTGTAATTTTATACAAAATAATAAATAACCTATGTTGAATGGTTATTGAATATACAAAGATATCTTAAGCCTGAGTCGAAAAAGCTACATAAAAAATAGATATTATTTTATTCTTAATAGACACAGTAACTTGTAACATTTAAATGTTTAATAAACTTAGAATTAATTTTATTATGTAGAACATTTTGATTGTCATCAAAACTGCAATCAAAACTTTTTAAATTGTATTATATTCATATCTAATATGAAGATCTAACGATAAAATTTTCATCATATTTAATTGTTTATGCATAATTTGGAATTAGAAAAAAAATTATGTGTTTGGTACATATATTATGAAATTAAAAACAGCAGTTGATAAATATATGAATTTACCATTATCGAATAAAATATTAATACATTTTAATGAATGCACTAAATCAAAATGTTTTAATGATTATTTCCACATATTAAATTAAATAATTTAGTTTATTAAAACTATGATTGGTGATAAAAAAAAAACTAGACATTACCATTAACATGCAGAAATACTCAAACCATTTTAATTATTAAATATAAACATCCATCATAATTTAGTAATCAATTATCATCTAATAACATAAAATTATAAATACATCAAAAAATTTATTTTGGAATCTATTCAACAGTTGGAAACTAATTAAAGATAAGTTCAAGCCCTATTAAGACCAAAATAATTGATATGTGGAAAATTAATATTATTTACTCTGTTAAAGCGGTCTCGGGGTATTGCACTCAATTTTACTGGTTCCATAGTAGTAACATCCATAAATGTAACTTCTGGTATATACAATGCGCATACAACATGAGCCCAGTTCCCATTTTCAGTAGGTTTTAGAGCACCATCTTTAGATGGACATAGTTCACATTTCTGAAATTAATGCCACAGTTTTCTTACATTCTAAAAGGAGTTTTAAAATGAGTCTATTTTTTTTAACGAACCACTTTAATAGATTTTTCTTTAAACGCTTCACATTTCCTGCAAAACCATTCTCCTTTTGGTACAATCCGAATTCCATAACAAGCTGTTATAAGATTTTAACATATTAAACAATATCTAGGTATTTTGAAAATTTTATAAAAATTGACATTAAAGGGTATCAAAAAATTAATTAAATTTTTAATAATGTGACAACTACTGTGCTAATGACAGCAAACTTACCTTGATGTACAGCAACGTTACAATTAGGGCCATCACAATACACCAAGGGGTTTTCAGTCCATCCCGTATCATCACAACATACGCTGCATCCACCAAGCATTTCTTTCATATTGAATTTTTACTACAGATTCAAGTATTACAAAATATATTTTAATAAATATACATCTGATAGGTATAATTAGGTAATATCGAATAAAACTAAACACAAACCTCAAGACACTAGGTTTAATGGAAAATAATAATAATAATGTGATAGTGATTGCTGTCTAAGTTTAATCAGGATTCATTTCAATCAAATACTCACTAAATCACACAAAAAATAAAAACAAAATAATAAAAATAGTAATAGGTAATAATAATGTAAAGATAAAAAACACAATTTAATAATACAATTATTATAGGTAAGTATTGCTAATAAAACACAATAAAAACAAAAACATTGGTCTGCACATAATATATCAAACATCTAATTGGATATAGTCTACATTACATAGGCTTGACCATAATATATGTTCACTATTAAAGACTCATACTATAAAACGATAAAATGGACTAGCAATTTATAGAATTTGAACCGAACTAATAAAAAATAGCAACAAAACATTCCCTATTACACTCATACAACACGAATAGAAAAAAATAAAACAAAGATGCCCAATTGGATTTATATTTCAACAGCATATAACAATCTCGGCACTCGGGCATTGGCGTTCACAGGCGGGTCATTAGGATAGATATTAGATATTGTGTAGATTTATAACAATTCAACCACACTACAGCGAAATATTTGAAATGCTCCATCGCCACAAGCCTAATATTACCGATAAATTATAAATATAAAATATATAAACGAATACATACTTATTACTTTTTCTTACGCCTATCACTTAGCATAAAATTTCGTTATTACAAATTAGATACAACTATAACATTACGATACATATCAAACATAAATAGTGTATACACCTTACATTATTTATATTATTATATTTACTAAACAAAAATAAATTTCGGTTTACTGCGGAGATATAAAATCAATGATAACGCCAAAACAAAAAAAAAAAAAAACAGAAAAACTAACAGCAGAGATTTTCGACTGGTGGAACGTATCGTCGGTTCCGTAACGTTAGGTCGAGCATACCGGGACGCATAATATGAAACAGTAATAAATCGTGAGTCGTGTGTATTTCGATTGAGATAATAACACTAATATTGATAACAATTAACAATTAGAAAACGATTGAATACGATTGAATACGAATAACTGTACAACACTACAACCAATGTTTAAGTAAAACTTTTTATTTTTATTTTTTATAGTACTAGTCAGTACTCAGTAGGAGCATACATAATATTATATAGGGTTAGGATGTTGTAGCATTTTGCATATTTTTTTGGGGAGTCCAAAAGATAGCTTAGTAAGATAAAAATATGTTTCACATACTGGGGATTAAAAAGATGCTAGTTTTATTTTGCATATTTTTGCATATTTTGAAGATTTTTTAAAAGTAATGATTATTTTAAAATGTTGGATTTTTAGTGCATATTTTTGAGTTTATTTGTAATAGTTTATTAGTATTAAACATTTGACGGATAGTTTGCTCATGGATGCTGTTTTCAATCGCCGTAAAGTTAAGCACGCGTGATATAGCGGACGAGAACAATTTTTATACTATCAGTTTTTACAATATACAATTTGTACGCACAAACTATACATATAGTCAATAGGTAGTGTTTATAGTAATTTGTCCTTATGTCTAAATAATCAAATGGATTTTAAATGGGAAGAAAATATTTTTAAAAGCACCTTCAAGGGTATTCATTTTTAAAAATAATGCTCCTGGAATATACCATTACCTCCTCAACCTATAATTACCAGATGGAGTACATGGCTAGAAGCAGCGATATATTACTGCGGCAATACAAAAAATTTTGCGAAGTTATAAATATGTTAAATGTAGAAGATGCAGTATCCATCAAACATGTAAAAAAACTTGTGCAAGAATCAACATTAGAAGGTAATTTAATTTTTATAAAAACTCATTTTAGTTTTATCCCAAATAAAATTACGTTTTTGGAAAAACAAGACGTCTTATTGGCCGATTTTGTTTCATAAAATTTATAATATAAACTTATAATTTAAATATTTAGTATTTTATATATATTTTTTTTTACCACTAATTTTTTGAATAAACATTTTTAACTTTAATTTTTTTTATAAATGCATATTACAGCTTTTTTAAGAGCATATTTAAGTAATTTTTACAACATATCAGCATATTTTTTAGGGAATATTTATTAGTTTTTAGAGCATATAAATCCTAACCCTAATAATATATCTTGTCATAAGCAGAAGCGTCTATTGTCTTATGTAATAATGTGTATATAAAATCTACTGCAAAAAACATCGATGAAATTGTAACTACAACATCTAATTTGTAAAGTGTGTTTAGCATTTGGATATAATTAATATGTTGAAATATAATAACAAATTTTGCTATATTCGTAATCATGGATTTTGAGTTCTCCATGATAAGTAAAACAAGTATGCTGGTAATATCTGGAGCCATTTCAAACAAATGAACAAATGCAAAATTCGTAAACTCGAGGGGAGGCCGCTACTTTTACCACTTGATGAACGAGTAAGAGAAATGAAAGTTCATGAATTACTGTTGAAGGTTGGCTAAAAAGGAAATCAGTCGGATATTCAATAGTAAGGAGGTTCTCAGAGAAGCATGTTTAACACAATTTGAAAAAAGTTTGAATTCAAATTTAAATAATTTAAAAACAGCTTTTATCAAAAACTGTATTTTGAATAGAATAAATTAAGCTGGTTAATTAGGCTGGTTATAACGACCTCCGGATAAAGTTAACCGACACTTAACCGGCGGAATTCTGCCAATAATAAAATCTGTTATCATCCGGTTAGCGATAACCGACACTTTACCGGACATTGTAAGAACGGCCCTTAGTTGACAATATAAGCTGTGGGAGGGCTTCCAGTACATTATAATAAAACACATCTTTAATTATCAAACGAGTCTACATTTTATCAAACAATCTGAAGATCTACCTCGCGTTACAGTCCTACTACCTGCACAATAGTCTAGACTATTAACCTAATAGCCAGATTATTACACTGATACAATTTTTAAAAATAATGACCCAACAAACTAAGCTTCCTAAAAAAGACTATCCAGCTATATCAAAAGCTATTGCTACATATAGACATAGTATTTATCTCCAACATTTCTGTCACATCCTAAGCAGAAAATCAATGTTTTTTGTTAGTAACCAATGAAAAATTCCCATTTTATGACAATTTAATAGGAATATTTTTCTTCAAAATAACCATTTAAAGTTAATTATAAAACTAGGTTTTAAGTTTATATTAAATTTAGTAAATTCTGTAATTATTACAGAATATGTAAACATTTTTTGACTTTTTTAAAACAAATGGTTACGTTGGTAAAATATAAAATGTTGTAAATTGTAATGCACTCTTCTATACAAATCACTAAAAATGTATACCTCCATGAGATTTGAACATAAGTCAAATTTTTTTTTATTTTTGACAATCTGTAGTTTACCTTACCAATCATGAATTAAAAATAATTATTTTTTCCAAATCAACGTAAACCCTAATGAAATATTAAATTCAAGTCCAAGAAAATATACACTTTGATTACAGCCAGACATAAATAAAAATAATAATTAACAGTTCATTATAATTGTGCCATGACATGCTAGTCGACTAACCACTGCCACCCACGTCATGAATTCCTATTACTGAATAGCTTTTTCAATCAAGTTAATCTAGCCCACTTATCCCTCCGTATATTGTGCTTATTGTAAAGCTATTTTATACAGATTGTTACATAATATAAATATATAATTAAACACATAATTAAAAATACCTATACGAAAAAAAAAACACCGCTGATATCCACTTAGTCCCCAATGCATTAAAACGCAGCTAGCATTGGCACATCTATGCAATTCTTTCTGCTAAGTACGTTAACAGACACAAAAACCTGCCACTTAAGTGTCCGCTAACACGGAGTTAAAGGCAGCATTGTAATACGTAAATAACAAAAACTTTACAATATTATGGCCGTTAAATGTGTTTGCTAAAGTTAGTGGAGGGTTTAGGGGACGATTCTAATAACAGCCTTTGATTGTATATTATATATTCAGTATAGGTTATGACAATAACACGTTATTTGGAAAAAAACATACGGAAACGATATATTGTGAAACAAAAATTTAACTGTCCCAATATCTATATAGCAATAGCGTTTTGGTCCGAAATGGTAATAACATGTTTTCACTTAATTATACGATGGCAATATACGTTTTGGAAAAAAGCAAATTTTCAAACCTGTTAAACCCATAAAATATTAGATACAGGTACAGCAGAATTCATATATATTTTTTAGCCCACCCTTTTTATAGTAGGTACAATAAGGAGATATAGGTAGTACTGACTACTGGTAGTAGTATATTAACTAAGTACTATAACTCATTTTTGAAAATTGGCTGTAGCTAGTGTTGTTCTGAAATATAACCACATAATTTCAAATTAAAAAAATATCTAAATAATAAATAATATACAACAACAATTTTGATACCTGCTACAACTGCTACCAACTTATACTTATAGCTACCTATTATAGGTTAAACACTATAGGTACCTATTAAGTACCTATATTATACTATTATATAATAAAGAAATAAAAATGCTTCTGAGTTCTGACTGACTCTTATTAATAAGCGTTATTTAAGCATTAAGCATTGTATTAACATATAGGTAAGTAAAATTAGCAACTAGAATACATAAATACAATTATCATTTTGACGAAAGTGGTTGAATTAGGTAATATGCGGCTTACTGCTATAAGAAGCTTACTATTTTACCGTACTATCAGCCGAACTGCCATTTGCGTCCATTTTGATTCGAAACAATATCTCTACGCACGCAATTGTAATAATAGGTTTAGCTATTATAGGTCTATATAAGGACTTTCAAAAAAACTAAAACTTAAAGTACGCAAGGTTTTGGTGAAAAAAATTAGACGAACCCGTAGTAACCGCTAATACGACGATATTAGTACACCAAATATATATAATTATTTATCACGGAATATTCGAGCTAGGACACTGGTGAGTGGAGTACAGTATACTATTCTAGCGAGAATGATCGTACCAGACTGGCGATCGGAGCTGAGGTATCTCAATCGTTGGTAACATTATTATGTCCATATAGTATACAAATATTGAAAAAAAAGTATGGGGATAATGCGTATGCATTAAATTCATTTATTACAGTCACATTTTTTTTATGGGTGTGTCTCACCGGGATACCTGTGTAGTTAAAGGTATAGTGGTGTGTTCTTCGGGTGGTCGATTTATGGATCTTATCGTGACAACACTACACCGGGCCTATTATTGTCATCGTTTCGTGTAATTTATTACCTTAAAAATGATGTAACATTCAATGGGTGCAAGGTATCTATACATATAAAATGTTATAAACAGGTATTGGTGAAAGGTGAAACGAGAGAAGGTACACCAACCTCTATTTCAGGGGTGGCCAAACAGTCGATCGACTGGCTGATCTTGGACGATTTCTAAGTCGATCCTAAGTCGATTTTTTTATTATTGTTATACTTAAATTTGTCATTTAGTACCTCTATACAGTTATTAAATACAGATTTCAGATTAACCTCTTAGTGTTAAATGGCATTTTTTCACAAAAAAGTTATTAAAGTTGAATAAGTACCGTGCTATACTTTCTCATGACCATTTAGAGCAGCGTCTTCGCGTTTAGAAGTTGGTAACTATTACCGAGATTATAATTAACAGCCCATGATATGCAACGGCACTATTCTACATCAACATTACAATGTTAATACATTTTTAAATTATTTAGAAATTTAATGTGAAACACTCACTTTAAATAACTATTTACACTTTTATTTTAAGTATGTCTATTATTAATATAAAATAATTTTTTACATAAGTCGATCCTAAAAAGAAAAATTTACCCTCAGTAGATCTTAATCAAAAAAAGTTTGGCCACCCCAGCTCTATATAACATAATACCTATTAAATTTAGGTATACGGAATATCAACATAGAAATGCAAATCAATAAAAAACAAATTAGATATGTTATATTAAAAATGGGTATATATTTAAAATGAATCTATAACTCTGAATTCATTAAATTCCTACCAAAATGTACCATGTTACTTAGTCTATACTCAGGCCGTTGTAAGAGCGCTCCTGGGCGGCGACCAAAATTCGTCCGTTCTCACGCATTCCCGTGTATTTACGGTGGCAACTAGGTGGTAGAGTGGGAGAAATACCGCGGAGCCCAATGCGGAGTGCGAAGGAGTAGCGCTCTTAGAGTGGCCCCACTATAGTCTAGTATAATAAGTACTACTCCAGACTTAAATAAAAAAAAAAAATACCATTTACTGTTATATGAATATTAAACGTTATGATCGAATAACTATTTAAAGTTATAAAGAATTTAAACGTTATTCAATGTATGCATTTGAACGTTTTAAACATATAAACGTCATTCAATTTATGAATTTAAACGTTTTACAAATTTAAATGTTATTCAATTTATGCGTTTAGTGTAATTAACAATTAAAATGTTATGAACAATTTAGCGTTTACATTTAAACGTTATCTGAATTGACGTAGGTGCAACATTACTAAGTGGCGTAGCTCTGGGGGTTTTGGGTAAACGAGTTACGTGTTATTGTAATTTGTTTGTATATCTTAAAATACTCATCACTCGCTTAAAAATTAAAATATAACAAAAAATCTATGAGATGCCCTAATTAATGATCTTACCTTGAAAATTTTTAAGAGGTCAATTTACTCTAATTTTTTAATTAACGAAGCTAAACGGGATCTGCTGAGCGTAAAATTTGTTATGTTATGCACTTATAAGACAGACAACAATGAACAAATATTTGTGTAACGTAATGTTCTCTTAAAAGTTCAAAACTATAATAATCTGTCTATACTCTGCGCCTGGTAAGAGTACGACTAGTTCGTCGTCTAAAACCGGTTTTTCCCCATGTTAGTTTTATTAATACCGACTATTTAAGGATAGAATAAAATAATTTTATTTATCAATATGTAATAAATTGTATTTATTTTCGAAAAAATAAAAAAAACACTTTTGTCGTTTAAAGATGTTAACTACATCATGTACACAATTATTCTTATGATTGTGGCCAGTGGCCACGAACCACAGACTAAGATATAGGTATGATAAGATATGGACTGGCATCAAACAAATTTCGGTGGGCCCCAAATGTTGAAGGGCTATATTTTGTCGGAACTGTATTTTGACTGAAAGTGGTTTGTATCGGAACCATATTTTGTTGGGAAAATAATTCATCAGAAAATGTTTGCCGACAAAATATTTTTCAATATTTTACGCACCTCCAAAATGTCTGGTGTTATGGGACCTTAACTGTTACTAGCACACATGGTGGTTTAAATTTTAAAATACGGATTAGATAATGTGGTATATCTTGGGAACCTTCTATTCAAATTTCTTATATTAGCTATGAAATGAAAAACTTTTATGAATTTCTAACTGAAAAATAATTTACAAAATTTGAATAAATGATCAAGGCTATAAAAAGTTCAAAAAGAGTCAAAATAGTTTGAAATTTTACCATGTATGGAAAATGCTAATATAAATATTTTGTGAACTTTTCAAAAGTCTGCTGCTACTCAGTGGCGCCCACATGCTATAGGCAAGGAGTCAAAACGGGTTAAAATATTTCGGGTTTCGGGTTTCATGTTCAAAACCAGGTACAATTTTTTGCGGGTTTCGTTTTTCGTGTTAAAAACCGGGTAAAATTTTTTACGGGTTTCTGGTTTCGTGTTAAAAACCGAGTACAATTTTTTGCGGGTTTCGGGTTTCGTGTTCAAAACCTAGTACAATTTTTTGCGGGTTTCGGGTTTCGTTTTAAAAACCGGGTACAATTTTTTGCGGGTTTCGGGTTTAAAACCGGGTTACACTTTTGTGGGTTTTGAATTTTGAGTAGGCGTGACTAGACTTCATCCGCACTCCGCAGTGGGAGCCTAGCTAATAACCAGCGCTACCTTATTATTGAACCGAAAAAAATTCTATACGCCAAAGGCCGTATTTTT
>NC_042493.1:34740024-34745878 GCF_005508785.2 Acyrthosiphon pisum | reverse complement strand
AATATATATTAGTTATTATTAGTGTATACAGTTAAGTTAATTTGAGGATTTCATGTTCATATTGCACTTGCAATACGGGTACATTTTTTCGGGTTTTGTGTTTGTGTTAAAAACGGGGTACAACTTTTTGCGGGTTGTGTGTTTCGTGTTAAAAACTGGGTACAATTTTTTCCGGGTTTCGGGTTTCGTGTTAAAAACCGGCTACAATTTTTTATGGGTTTCGGGTTTCGTGTTAAAAACCGGGTACAATTTTTAGCGGGTTTCGGGTTTCGTGTTAATACCCGAGTAAAATTTTTTGCGGGGAACCCGGGTTTTACGACCCGGGTTCAAACCCGTTTTGACTCCCTGGCTATAGGTACCTAGTGTGGCTTAAGCCACATTTATTTTTGGGGCGGGTGCTTGGTGGCATTTGGAAGTTGGAACACTATAATCTGTAGATTTAATAATTATTCTAATATAAATATGTAATATTGTAAATTGTAATTAGTTTTACTGTATAAGGTATAACTAATGGCTAACTGATAATTTGTAATATGTATAGAATAATGAATATAGATACAACAAGACGTAAACAAGATATAATAATATATTAAGTACATATTATTATCTATAGATTCTATACATCTAGTGATAATTTATTTTTAGACATTAGATAACGACTGACCAACTATTTTCCTTCACTCTATAACACTCATTGACTCATTATTATGATTTTGGTTCGGCGGTGGAGGTTGAATGTCGACGATTGACTATTATAAAGACAATAAAACTGTATTGAATTTTTAAAAACATTTTGGGATTTTGGAGTAATGATTTACTCGTAATATTATTTGCTGTCAGTTAACCAGACGTCCGACGGCACTAAGCCAGAGTGCAGACTAATATCTATTAACTTATTGTCTATCATTACGATTACTACTACTGAACGCTGGTCCTTATTTAAGTAAATGTGTGCCGTGTGGCTTTAACAGATTATAACTAGTAAGTATTTAACGTTGTGCTTTGAAATAGTAGTGCTATTTCTTTTGGAAATACCACAAAATATCAAAAAATGATTAATGGAAATTCTGAGACTGCTGAATATCTACTAATTTACTGCTAAAATTATAAGTTCAAACACTCAAAAAAATTAATGTTGCGTTAAAGTAAACTTTTTTTTTTGTCTAATAGCTGATATTTTTATCTTTTATCTACAATTTAATTAATGGTGTCACCGACGTAACTAATTTTGTATACTCTTTTACAGAATCTATTTTAAAAAACTCAATTATTCCTAGGGCTTTTTGCAATAAACTTTCGACGAGAGTTGATTTTTTTCTTCTCTTCGCACAGAGAAATATTAAATGCTCACATGAACAATGTTTATACGTAATACTGGGTTTGCCTATCAATTTTAATACTATTTTTATTTTTTAGATTTTTGCAAACTTTATATATAAGATATTTATTGTATGTAATATTGTATTTCTTTTGTATTTGTACTTAGGTTATCTGTACTATTGTCTATTGGGCTTCAGTCCGTGTTATTCAAATGAATAAACTATTATTATTATTATTATTGTTATTATTAACTCGTTTGAAATTAAATATATATTTATTTGACGTCAACTAATATAGGCTGAATGTATAAGTATTAAAAACTACAACAATTAAATGTACAAAATATGAATGTTCCATTTTTTTTTTTTACTCATTAACTTGACTTTATTATTGTACCTATCTATAAAAAGTGGGGTCTGTCCAACTGTGTCGAAGGTGTGGAGTCCTGCCCTAGGAACGGCCCATTTGTTAATATTAGTCAGTACCAGCCACGTAGCCAGGGGGGGGCCTGGGTGGGCCGGGCCCACCTTAAATTTACTCTGGCCCAGGGCCGGCCCCCCTGAAGTTCAAAATATAATTATTTTTCCAATTATCAAAAATGTGATTGTGCACATTGAAATAAATATATTGTGATTATACAACTACTATATATGATATAGTGATATAGTGTGATATTACTATAGGTAATACAATTATTATTATAATAATTCATTTTTATATTCGTGGATAACGTTTCTGAAAAAAAAAAATAATAAGGTATTGATAGACATACCAGTTTCATAGACAATAATAGATAATATAATAATGTATAGATAGCCGGGCAGCTTGCAGTCATCAGGCATACCCGGCGTCGTTATTAAATAATTTAATTTGATGAACACTTTCAACGCCGTTGACGACGTGGACGTAATGTTTTTAGTTTTCGTTATTTTTAGATATCGATAATCATTGTTTCTGATTATTGTTGTTTATTTTCCCAGAACAATATATTATATTATAATAGATAATATGTATTATGTTTATATATATTAAATCAATTATTACTTCTATTATTTTTGATTAGTGTTTAGATATAAATTAATTTTTGTTAATAGAAGTTTGAAAATTCAATCAGTTTATATTCTAAACATGTACTTATGTAGATTTATTTTTCGTAACATGACAAATGTATCCCAAAAGTAAAGATGTATGTAATTTGGTTATTTTTTTAATCAGGTACTATAATATATATTTGTAATACTGTAGTCTGTAATAGAACTTGTTGAGAAAACATTTTTTTTTAACCAACCACCAATCAAAGGTAAATTATAAATTAATAAGATTCTTTATACGGCATACCGTCTAGTGATGAGTGTGAAAGGGAAGCCCCCTTCAAGTATTGCATTGGAAAAAATTATGGAAAATGATAAAACAATTATTGGCCTAGTAGAAATATTCTGGCTACGTGCCTGGTCAGTACACAGCTATAAATAAATATTTTTAACATTTTGACTGGTTAATATACCTATTATATAAATTATATTGCTAAGTGCCGAACAATATAAATTACTTGAATAAAATGTAAAAATGCGTACCTATCAATAATTGGGTAATACAAATGTAATTTGTTTACAAGTGGTCTATAGGTATATTTGTGTGTATCCACTACCCATTCCCCTTTTATCTAAACCATTTCATAAGATTAAACTTAAGCAACGAAAACGAAATAAATAAGATGTAAATCTCATATGTAATTTCAATTTTGAAGTCAATTAAATGTAAAATTATAATTAGTTATAATACTATTTAGTGGCACCGAGTTCAGTAAAGTGGTTCAATTCTAACCAAAAATTCATCATTCAAAAACGGAAGAAAATATTTAAAACACCAAACCACACAAAGCCGTTCGCTTTGCTCGCAAACTACATATATTTTATTAAATATTTTCATTTTTTATTTTATTGTTGTAACGATGTCAATCATATAGTCACTGATCAGTTAGTCTATCACTATATTCACAAACGAATCGCGGAAAAAAAGTCTGGATAAAAATGAATGAAAATATATCAAAACTGAAGTATAAATAAATTAAATTTGTATTGAAAAATACATTAAATTTACATAAAAAAAATCATATAATAGATATCATATATAGTAGGTGGATTGCATACCCGGTGATATATGCTTCTCATTATGCCCGCGATTCGATTGCCTGCTTATGCCATTTGATGACTGATAGCTAGACAATCGAATACACCTATCGACTCTACACTTTTTAACAACGCAGGAGATCGTATCTAGCCTATCCATATACAACGTTTGTGACAGATTTCTAGACGCTCTAACTTTTAAACATTCTCGCCAAAACGTCAAGCCTTATCTCCAATACATATCACTAATCCTTATCACAAATCCTAAATTATCTTCTTAAAACTGTCGCGACTTTTATAATTCAAACGACTCTTACTCCAAAATCGATACCCACTTTCAGCGAGTCCAACAGGCCCGAGTTTCACTTAGAGCTAGTATTTTATAATACCAAATACTATAAATGACGCCTTGGATATAGGCAAAAACAGTACAACTGAGGGCTCTGTATGTCACTGCTGATGACCATTGACTTTCTCGTATTATCATTTATAGTATTTGATAATACGTAGGTATCAGAGCCGTAACTAGGGTGAGGCGAGCGAGGCGTTTGCCTTGGGCGCCTGATGCTGGGGGGCGCAAAAATATTAAATGATTAATTTATGAAAAAATATTGTCAAAATAATATTTTTCATTGCTACGCACTAATCCGTAAACATAATGTTTATTTTTTTCCCCGAAATTACGACGACGTTGATCGCCGATAAGAATAGTATACCATTAATAGTTATATGGGTATTTTGTTAATAGTAGACAGTAGTATATTATATTATATTATCTTTATTTTCTGTTTAATCGACGAATCGATCGACGTACATGCTTAATATCTATTATCTATAGTATATCAGTTGATATACGTACGATACATCAGTTTATAAATAGTGAACAAATTTTGTGTAATTATTACTATTTTAATAATTTGACTTAGTATTTGCTGATCACTCGTTTTTTGTCAAATCAACTACTCGATGGAAAATTTTAATGGATACATTAAAAATTTCATTGAAAGGTCATTCAGATACCAGATGGGCTTCAAAAGCACAAGCTGTTAAGGCAATGAACTCCCAAATAAAAGAAGTATTTAAGGTACCTACTACAAAATATTTCTGACTCAGAACTTAATTTGGAAACAAAATCAACAGCTAAAAATTTACTTAAATTGATCAATTTTGACTTTCTTTGCTTACTTAATATTTGGAATCAAATTTTAAGTAGTATAGATCGTGTTAATCAAGCTTTACAAAACAAAAGCTTATCGTTGGAAAAAGCTTCCAATTTGCTAATCGGGCTTAAAAATGGTTTGCAGGAAATTCGTGACACAACCATGGAAGATAATTTTACAAATGCTACAAAAGTTGCAGAAGAATTACAAATATCGACAACTTTAAAGGAATCAAGAACAAAAAAAAGAAAAAGATTAGAACTTTATGAAACAGATGATGACATGATAAATATTTCTGCAGAACAAAACTTTCGAATTACTATTATAGACTCAATAGATATTCTTCTTACTCAGATGACATGGCGGTATGAAAAAATTATGGAAATTTCAAACGATTTTGAATTTCTTTCCGGTCATTCATTAACCAATATGAATTCACACGATTTGCAAAAAGCAGCTGCTGATCTAGGATTAAAAATTAAAATATAATGAAGATATAAATACTGCGGAAATAGTTGAAGAAATTAAAGATTTCAAACATGCAGCTTTATCAATTTTGCCAAGTATTGAATTAGTTACGTTTTTGGATTTATTACAAATGATTCACGATTATAAGCTTAAAGAATCGCATCCAAATATTGAAATGGCTATAAGGATTTTTCTCTCAATACCCGTTACAACAGCTTCATGTGAAAGGAGTTTCAGCAAACTTAAATTGATAAAAACATACTTAAGATCAACAATGGCAGAAGAGAGATTATCAAGCATGGCCATACTTTCAATAGAAACAGAAATCGCTAGTAAATTGGATTACGAAGAAGTTATTGACAAATTTGCCGACACAAAAGCAAGGAAAATATCGTTATAAATAATGATTATTTTATTTTTATTATTATTAATTATTATTTTGAAATACCTTATAAATAAATTTGTAAAATTCGAATTGATTTGTTTTCTATAATATAAGGTTGAGAATTATAAACTTGTGGCTAAAATTATTATTTCTTGTTTAGCTCGAAACCTAATTAAAAATTTACTGATTTTCCTAATCTTATTATTTTATTGAAAAATATTAAAAACTGTGAGTGTGTCACCCCCCCCCCCCACCCATGGGGGCGCATTGCTAAAGTTCTGCCTCAGGATAAAAAATGGCTCGGTACGGCTCTGGTAGGTATTTCTTCGTGTTTAGAAACCTTACTGATAATAAATAATAATGAATGATTGTTGATAATGAACGTTTTCATG
>NC_042493.1:34721103-34739974 GCF_005508785.2 Acyrthosiphon pisum | reverse complement strand
CTATACTATCACTAGCTGTGATACATACGGTTAATTATTATAAATCTACCCACCAGGGTACAGCACAGTCCGGTAATTTCTCCCACCATAAAATGTCCGTAACAAAACCTGGCCGCTGTTTAGACATTCGATCAGTCCATAATATCTTAGTTCGTGAATAACATCATACAGAATATTGCATATTATTAGATAACAGATAATAATTGTTAAAGCCCGTACTACGTCTTGCAATCATGACTCAAAAAAGTCCTGCTAGTAGTAGCACAGACTATATTATAGACTGTATAGTTTGTGGAGGTAGTTCATGCTTATTATAACTTATAAGCCCTATATTATTATTATTATGATCTAAGTTATAAAGTATAAGCTGGTCTATGCAAGGTGTATTCTGTATTGATACAGAACAAATAGTTTTTAGAACAAAAGGTTGTGTGTAAAGTCGTCCACGGTAATGTAAGCAACAGTTATTGTTACTTGTTGTTACCATGGCAGTGGTTCCGATGGTATTTTTAATCTTATATTACACTCTCATCATTTTGTTATCATAGAATGAAGAACTAATGAGCGCTCCTCGTGGGATATTTTTGAAACATTAACCATATTAAACCATATTCTATTCAACAGTTGGCCGCTAGGGCTCACTACAATCTAGTTCTACGGGGAGCCTTATTACATTGTGCTGTGCCTTATCGTAAAACATATTGAACGGTCCATGTGTTATAAGCAATTTAATATTATAGGAGTTGTGTAACCAGTATAGGTATCTTAAACCGTGCTCTGAAAGTCTGAAACTCTGAACTTGTTTAGACTTAAAATAACTTGTCATTACATGCTTCACAATCACCTAGAATGTCAAACTTTTAAACTTGTAACAATTAGGTTTCAGATTTCATACCGGTTTATATTATTCCACGTGTCACGTGTAATATTGTAATGGATACTATTCAATTTGAAAATGAGGAAATAATTGAGGTGAGTTATTATTCACGTTTGTCTACGCAAGTATTTTAGTATCTTAGTTAAAAAAAAAAAAAATTAACTATAACTTATAAGGCTAATATATTAAGTAATAAGTATTAACTTAACTATTTACATACTGCAAATGATAAATGTTAGGTGGTCAATAGTGAAGCTGAAACTGAATCACCATCTTGCAGTGAAGAATCAGAATCTTGTTACCAACATTTAAGACAAACTGGTTTACAAATTTGTACTGAAGATTATCCTGGGCAATTTAATTTTGATTTTTTTTTAGATTCTACAGAAATTTCTAAAAAGCATTGGATGGCAAGTATTGTTTTTAACTATAAATAATTGGTTAATTAACTATTTGTTGCCTTAAGTAAATTTAATTTAATAACTACAAAACTACTAACAAATTTTTTGTACATGCATTTTTTGTTGTTAAATATTGCTTTTTATGTAGAGTGAATAAATGCTTTTTATAGAAACTTCTTACATTTTTATGATAGATTTAAAAAACTAAAAAAACTTCTTAAAAGTTATTGTTGACAAATATTATTTAGCAATTCTATTTTTTAATAGGTAAATTTTTCATTATCGCAGATGATTCTTTTAACATAGAACACTCATTATTTCAAATTAATACAATTTTTAAAAATTAATTTTTCAAATCCCATATTAAAAAAAAAATTATATTAAAAATGTATTACTTTTTTGTAAAACATACATTTTTAAATCCTTATATCTTAGAAGAATATTATTTGATTTATTTAGATGTACATAAAAATCAAACAAGTCGAAGTAGTTAATTAGTTCCAAGTATTTAAAGCTTAGATGAGCCAAGTAGTGGGTCAACATTTTCCAAGGTACCTATGACCACTTGACTCCACTAATCTAAACACTAAATACTTACAAATTATAACTCATAATTCTACTTATTCAATATACAATTTTAATACATAAAAGTATTCAGAAAATCATTTTGCTTTGAAACAAAGAATTAAAAATGTATGTTGTCACTAAAAAAAGTAATAAACTTGAAAATTATAATAATAAAAATTTAAGCTTTTTTCAAAAATATTGTATTATAATTTGTAACTACTTACATAATGCAAATTAATATTTTCAATAACATAAATAGATTTTTAAATAATGAGTGTTCTTTGATAAAAAATATATATAATTATTTATTTAGATCAAATTATAAATAGAAATAACATTTTTAATTTACTCTCATAACTAATAAGGTTTAGGTTATGTCCAGCGCCGGATTGGGAAGAAATTACTTACCGGGCTGTTTGCCCAGACCGGTCCAAATCTCTGATTCAAAATTTCTTCGAGCAGGCCCAAATCTTTCAAATTTTTAACTTAACTGGGTTTTGCCCGGTAGCACGCCAGCTCAATCTATGTCCGGTTATGTTTGTTTATTTGAATAAATAAATAAGATTATCATTAAATCCATTTCTAATGTATCTTGTAAAACTAAAATATTGTAGTAATTTAACTTATTAATTGATATCAAAATGTTTTATGTATCTTGTACTATACGTAAGTTGTAATTGTCTTTTTTTAAAACTAGGAATTCATCTGATGAATATTTTATGTTTCAGTATTCTGCCGTTTTTAATAAAGTATACATTGATATGAATCGAGTACTGCCTATTCAGTTCCAATGGAAATTTGATGATATTGGTTTATTAGGATTAAAAACTCTTCAAATACGTGCATTACCAATTTTTGCAAATTCAGAATTTCAACAGTTGTCCATCAAACGTTGCCCTATACATATTATGCAAGATAAATTATGTGGTATAAAAAAAAATATTTGTTTATGAACCTATTCATTCAAAGTTAATTTTACTTACCATTTAAATTAATTTGTTTTTAATTTGATTTTAGATAGGAAAAAACTGGAACATATACTTTGGTGTGAACAAAGTGATGCTATATATGAACAAAATCACATGAGTCAAAAGCACAGTGTTATTGCCATTGTTCATAATTCTGTACCTTGTTCAGATTTTAAAACTTACAATGTGTTATATAAATTTATGTGCAAATCTAGTTGTAGTATGAGTCTTAGCCGAAGACCCATTTATGTAATTTTTACTTTAGAAACTTTACAGTAAGATGTCTATTGTATAATAATTATTTTTAAACAATATATCTTATACCTTTTTGTTTTTTTTTTAGTGGACAAGTATTAGGTAGAAAAAAAATTAGTGTAAAAGTTTGTAGTTGTCCAAGAAGAGACATGTTAAAAGAAGAAGAAATAGAAAAAAAAAGAATAAATGGAGTAAAGGCTTTTAACAAACGTACAACATTAATTGAGGATAGTGAAATTCCAGAAAAAATACCAAAAACTAATAGTGATAATACCGAAGAAAAAATTTATGAACTACCAACAGTATGCAATTTTATTATATTAATCAATTTTAACATACAAATTAAAAAATTTATAAAAAAAAATGTAATTATTACAATGGTTTTTAGTTACCTATTCGAGGAAAACACTTATATTTAAGTACTTTAGAATTATTACATGGTCATTTTTTGGGCAGCGCCGTTCGAGAAGATCGCTTAATAGACTCACATCCTTTGATTAGCATGCTTTCTGATCTAATTTCTCAAGTGAAATCCGAGAATAATAATCATGTAAGTTGTAAGATATTGCTTGAAAATGAATAAATAAGTTAAATTTTTTTTTTTGTTTTCTTTAGAACAACAAAGCTGATTTGGAAAACCAATTAACTCAGACAAATTAAATAAAGTCATTGATGTGATAAATAATGATAACATTGTAAAAGTAATTTAATTATTAAGTTAAGACACTAACTGTTTCTTCTAGAATATAAAAAAAATATATATATCTTTCTTTTCTATAATTTTGGATTGTGATTATTTTCTATGTAGCCTTCATATTTTACAACAGCAGAAATAATCTAAAATAAATAGAATACAAATTAAGCTGTGAATATTGCTATAACAAAAGAATACATATAGATTTGCTAAATATACTGTAATTATGTTATATGTAAAACTTTTAGAAGAATTTTATACCTAAATATTGAGTATTGATCTTTAAATTATTATTACCTTTAAACAGAAAATTATTAATTAAATTTATTTACTGTTAAGACAGCGAGAAAAAATAATGTTATTAAAAATGATAAATATTACAAAGAGTAAATTGGATATCACCTTAATATTGTTGTACACACTACACCTACACCTACTTCATTATTAAAATATTTATACAATTATTTAACTGTTTTAATCACTTGTAGTGTGGCGCAACCAGGATTTTTTTAAAGGGGTTCCAAAAATATAATTATTTTAAATTAACATGCAAATTTAATTATTATTTTATTGTTTGTTTAATGTAAACATTGTAATTATAATGTAAAATCGAATGATAGTTAATTGTAAAACATAAAGGTAGGTATGTAAAATGTTGTAGAGCTTATAAAATTAAATCTAAGCGATGTTTTGTACTGCTTAAATGATGTTTTACTTCCTCAGGTGTTACACTGACTTTGTAGTGGACATTAAGAGCAGCTAACCCAGTGAGTCTTCTTTCTGATATGGTATTTCTCAAGTAACATTGATTCTTTTAAGTGTGGAAAATGATCTCTCCGCCTCACATGAAGTAATTGGAAGTGTGATAAGTATTTGCAATAGCTTATATACATTTGGGAAGAAATCGGGATTGCATTCATTAAGTATTTGAATTACACTATTATATTGGATATTACTGTCAGTCAAATAGCAATTCCATAAAATGGTTTTTGATTTAACTCGATCAAAATCATCAACATCGGTAGCATAAAACTCAACAAGTTCTCTAAGTTTTTCTTCATCAAATGCTGAACTTTTAACTAACATTTAAAATCCACATATTATATTTTGATGATTAACAAAACGATCATTTAATTGTTGTACAAACAAATCAAGAAATGGTAGAAACAAAGTAATTCTAAAATATTCTTCAGGATCTTTTGTTGGAATATTAGCTCGGTTTTTTTGACGCTTAGCTATCCTAGGCATTTCAATAGAAAGTTCAAAGTCGTTTTATCTTTTATTAATCTCAACATATAGCTTGTTAAATTCAGTAGTGGCGTTTAACCTAATATAACTCAATGGATTTTTTACTAGATTAATATGTCCAACAGCTTCCACCAAATCAATATTTTTATTTTGTAAATATTTACAAAGATACTGTGTATATTGAAAAATATAATTGAGAATACCGAGGGCTACATTAAATTCAGAAGATTGCAATGCCAAAAGCAGTCGATTAGCTTTACTCGATGTATCAATATCTTTCCACATAATAATTTCTTCCAAACAATAAATAATTGCAGGGAAAAATTCATTAAACGTTTCTATTGAATTATAATGTTCAACCCACCTAGTTGGGCAAAGTCTTTTAAGTTTTTCCTTTTTAGAAACAGATTCTTTTTTTTCAACTCGGCCAGATGTATATTAAAAAAAATTTGTCGTGTACAGCACGGTTCAAGGGTGGTCGGGACCCAGGGACCCCCCCCCCTGGTTGTGCCACTGAATAACTAATATAGCGTTTAATGAGTATCTTGTGTATCCTATAGAGTTTATTTTATTAGCTATTATCGAAGAGCAATTGTTTTGATAATATTTTTCTGGATCAGGTTGTTCACAATCAGTGAATGTATTGCAAATAGTGTCAGGTAAACAACAACTTATGGGAGCAGCAGGTATAATTAGTTTTCCATTATGTTGTGTGTATCTTAAATAAAGTTTTAAATAATATTATTCCAATTTATGAAATATTATTTTCAGTAAGTATTTTGGGAACTACCGCAACAATAATAGTGTTGTTGAAATTGATTCCAAAATAATCGCAAGTTTTTATTTGTGGCATATTTGCAGAGACTTGCAGTCAAGATGTGTTCTACTTCTCCTGAAATTGTTTGTAAAGTATATTTTAAATTGGCACAATAACAAATAAGTACCACAGCTTCGACTACAGTTACCATAACATAAGATTTTTAGACTTTGCTTTGACGATTCAATTTTTCTAAAAAGCAAAAAAAAGTTTATTAATCCAGACAAATCTGTATGTTATGTACCATTTACATTAAAAAGAACCAACCATCCAGTTGTTTACTCTCAGGGTACTCAAAATCCATCATCTCCTGATGAGGAATATCTCAGGTTTACTCCTAATAAAATAGTAAATATTAACTTGGGGCCCCCACTTTAAACTAAAAAGAAAAACCCTCAACAGCCAACTACATCTACTTCAGCCAATTTTAAAATCAAAATTCCCAATCAGCACCAAATGTATTATAATTTATCATTGATTATATACTTACATTTATACTAATATGGGTTAGGTTAATAATATTGTATGGGTAACAGTGTTAAATTTTTTTCAATTTCGGTTTTAAATTATAATTCCTTTTTCCGATTTCAGTTTTTAAACGGTTTATACCGGTTTCAAGACCTGGACTATTTATGTTCATTCTTAGCCTTAGGCTAACTTATGATTATATTTTCAAACTTATATTTTATACCAAAAAAATAGTCCTCCTAACCTACCTCAACACCAATAACTAATTTAAAATCACCTTTATAATTAATTTTATTTTCTATTCTATTTTATCATTATATATTTATCGATGTAAATTCTTGTAATTTGTTGTCACTAATTTGTAAATAATTATGCAATATCAATAGTTTAAAATGTTAATTAATATTATCAATAAGTTAGATGACCTTGTCAAAAAAAATAAAAAATACCAAAAAAATATATATTTTATATTTATATTTAAATTTTATTCGCTGGATTTTTTTCTGGGCTTTTTTTGAAATTAGTATGTTATATAACATTGGTCATTGACATTCGATCCACCTGATAGGACGTTCGACAAAAAAGTTTGAAACTTAAGTAGATTAATAGTAGACAATAGAACTTTTATTATGTCTGAAACTATGGCCCGTGCTGGAGGTGTGTTACCCTGGCATCCCAAGGTCAAAATGTGCTCCTCTGTGCTGGCCATCTATTACGATATTGCTTAAATCGAATAAGATTTTATTAGCAACCAACGATTCAAACACTTTAGGAATGAGAAAATGTAGTGATATTGAGCGGTAATTAGAAATGTTAGACGAATCAGAAGAAGGAAATAGGAATAAGATGAATAAAACTAGTTTTCCATATGTCTGGAAAAGTACCGTATGAAAGAGACAAATTAAATAAATATGCTAAGAGTGTGAAAATTACTTATATAAAAATCCTCAACAATATGTTAAGTATTAAATCAGAACCAGGACTAGAAGCGAAATCTAAAGAGCTGAGAGATTCGAATATTCAATTAAACCAATCGAAACAGAGTGTAAAGTAGAAGATAAAACTTTTGGTGGATTAAGTTAAATGAAATTAACAACATCAGAATTTGCATATACACTAAAGAAGTATTTTAGCAAAAGCATTAATAATTATATGGTTGGAATTATTAAATTGCTCATTATAAAAATGCATACTATTAGGCAGAAAGTTATTGTAAAGTTGATTATATGTATTTCCAAAATTGACTAAGATGAGTTCTTAAATTGTTTTAGAATTTTTTTAATGTAATTCAAGTTGTTTAAGAATATCAAGTTTGGAAAAAAATTTACATATAGCTAGTAAATTTGAAAAAATATTGTAATCACTCACCAAACCTGAATTTTTGTACAGTTCATGCGCAATCTTTTTTCTTTAAATTCCTACTAAATCATTAGGGGTATTTGGATTGACATATTTAATTATTCTGGGTACATATATATCAATTATTTCATATATAATAGAATTAAACAAACAAGTCAACAGCTTAATTAATATTTAAATTCTTAAATATGTTAAACCAGTTTAAAGACGCCAAAGAGAAATTTATATCCTCATAGCTACATTTAAAGAAATTATTCATACATAAATTAAATTTGATGAGTTTATTTATAACTATTGAAATAGATATGATTAGACCAGGGTGATAGGTATCACAGCCCACGAGCAACAAGAAGGTTTGACAGATTTAGAAACCAACAAATTATTAAAATCTGAGAGGAGGAGTAGAGGACTAAGTCTAAAATTAATCCACAGCTATTAATAAGATAGTTTTGGTTTAATTTTGAAGTCCTTTCTAGATATTGCTTTCGTCCATTGTCCAAGTCTAACAGGTTCTTTCAGGAATGACAAAAAATGATATTTAATAAAGCAGGAATGTGCACCTGGGTATAACACACCCACATCCAGGGATCACAAATTCAAACTGTTTTTTAATTAAAAATGAAATAACATATTGACAGACTGTCATCACTCAGAACCGTATTTTGTATACAATGATTTTAAATCATTGAATTACAATTCAACACATCACACACATATTACAGTGACTCTTCTAGACATCTACTGTACAGTAAAGCAGTAACTACTTTTCTTCCTTTTTTCTAATGTATTAAAATTGAAGTACTTATATTTATTTTTCTCAATTAGTACTTATAAATTGTATGAACTCACATATAAGAGATTTTTTTTCATCAATCGTCTTCATATTATCATTGATAAAGCTCTGATTGAGAGTTTTCACATCTGAATTTAAATTATTTATAAAATAGTAGGTAGTTAAAAAGTATTAATCATTGTAATACTATATGGAAACTTGTTTGTTGTTGTACCTTGATATTTATTAATTAACAATATATAATATTTATAAACCATTAATTAGTACCTATGTAGTAGATAAATGCATTTCAGAAACATTTTTGAAAATTAGTATCAGTCATGTATCATGAGCAGTGGCATACTATGTGAAAGAAAAAATGGTGGATTTTGGTTGTGATTTTATTTTCCTACAAATACCAAATATTTTTATTGGAAATAGACAGAAAAGTATCTAAAAATAATATTCAACACCTACAGTAAAATAGTACTTAAAATGTATTCAATGTTTTGTTTATAGATTAGTATTTGATACTAGAAAGAGTATTTGAATACCAATACTCGATTACCATACAAAACTGCTTATACGTCATATTAAATTGTATTAATTACCAAATAATTTATTTTAATACAGTTTACCTGCTGACTAGGTATTACAATTTAAATAATGTTTTAAGAAAATAATTTAAATCAAAGACAAAATATCAGTGAATACTTAATATGGGATAAAATCAGGGATAAAATTAGTATTGTTCAACATATGACTCACTCTTCATTAATTTATTTACGGCAAAAGTAATTTTACAATCGTTAATTTATTATATTTTCAAATAATTTTTTTTCAAAAAAATCATAATAAGTATAAAGTGTAAACAAATCATACATTTTTGTAAGAAAACAAATTTGTTTTTCAGATCTATATATACGTATACAATAAAAATGTCAGAAAAAATGGTATAACAATTTACATAGAAATACAAAAATATGGCTATAACAAAAAATAAATTACCTATATAAAATAATATCTAATAATAACCTTAGCATTACAAATATATGTACCTACTGCATAAAGGTTTATCACAATAAGGAAACAATAAAAATTTAACAGCCAAATACACACAAGGTAAATAATATTTAATAATTAAATAGTTAGAAACGGTTAGAAATAAATGTATTATATTAAATTGGGTTAACAGTAAAAAAGGAGAAAATACTTATGCATAATAGTCATGAGACATAACCTAAGGACAATACTCAATGTATATAAATATAATTTTGAAAGGGTGACAATTTTCAAATAGTTAGGAGTTAGGGATAAACATTAACAAGAACACCAACAGACACAAAGAAATAAAAATAATATTTGTAGCAGCAAATAGAAGTTTTACTTTTTTATATATCAGGGGTAAAAATTGGAGAACAATTAGTGAATGAGGTAGATAAATGGAGCTAATTAGTACTTGCAGCAATGGACCTTAATGGTCCACAGATAGCTATGAAAATGAAAAAGAAAAGTTAATATATTCTGATTAATAATTTATTAACTGTTAACTTATGTGATTATAATTAACTATAAAATAACATATCAATTTAATAATTTATTATTCTATTAATAAACATAACTTAAAAATTAGTTTCATTTTAATAAATTAATTCAGTAACCAATAATATGAAATATATTAACAGTGTGTACTTGACTATTATTTATAAAAATATCTTGATATAAAAGTTACTTAATATTAAATTAATAATTTATAAATATTTAAAATTAGGTTAGTAATACTAATAATATGTTTTATAATACCCTGTGTAATTTTGTCCGATAAAAATATAAATATAACATAATATACTTTTAATAAATAAATATAATATACTACAAATAAAATTAATAATAATATAACTTTCTTCAATCTTTAATTGTCTTATGACTGATTGTTTAAAAAATATTTTTTTAATAGATCTATTTAAAATAAATAAATACAATATAAGTTGAATACACATTTAAGTAGTTATTTGTTTGTATCATAATGAAAATATTTTAATTTTAAAAACCATTGAAATTATGAAATAGTAAAAAAATAAAAATATAAGAAATACTGTTTACATTATTTAATACTTCAGTTGGAAAAAAACAAATACTGGAAACCGCTTAGAATAAAACTTGTTAATGAATTAAAAGTAAAACCCGTCTAACCAAAATCCTACAGTACTTTCAAGATAATTTAGCCTAAAAACTTCCTTGTACAAAGATTGTAATAATCTTTTATTATACACGCAGTAAGAATATATTTATTTATAATTTATATTGATTACAGTGGTACAATACCAACAATTGTTGGGTCCCAGTAGAGATTTATATGATAACATTTTGTCAAAATTATTAAAAAAAAGCATAATTTTTTTGCTCGTCCCTTCAATGGAGTAATAAAAGGTTTCAAATATAAGTGATAAAATGTCAGGTGTGTGCATGACAACAATTTTATTGTATCTTAGATGGTATATATTATGAACAACAGAAAAAAAGAGAAGTATTCACAATCTACCATGTTTATCTTGAAAACGTTAAATGGATACAATATATTTTAAAAAAATGGTGAAAACCACGGAGATTCAACAAATTTATCTTTTATTACCAGTAAAAATATTTTTGAATAACCATTTATCTCTTGTATTGAGTAAAAGTATATTAGATATAAGAAATAATCATTAAATATTATTGTTTTAATATAAATTATTATTCTTTACCATTAATTGTTAAAAATGTTATTGAAATTATATAAAGTGATATTTATAGAATCAATCATTTATTGAAATCAAAAAGGATAAACCTAAATCAAATCTTATGTTACGAATGTTAAATTGACCTTTTATTAGAATTTTTAATTGAGTCACTTTTATAAACAATGTTATGAGTTTTCAAACGGATTATGTTAGAAGAGCAACAGCTGGTATGGGTATTAGGTATACAATTATATTTTAAGCCTATCACTGTATTCATCCCGTTGTTCAGTATAATTGTTATAGTTCCTATTCAAAAAATGTTGTTACATTAAGCCCAGCAAACAGAAAGATTTATTATTAAAAGAAAAAAAGGTTTACCATTTTGATAAGTTGGAAAAATGTTCTCAAAGAGAAGCCACATTAATTTTGAAAATTCTTTAGCTAATATTAAACAAAATTTCAAAAATCATAATAAATTTATGTAATTGGAGAAAAAAATGTGCCTATTTCCCGAAAATAGAAACGAAAAATTATATAATATATGGGTTTTGATTTCAGATTAATATGAAAATCAAATTACAAGTCACACAAATCCAATCTAAAAAATGAAATTGATGGTTTAAATGTATTCTTTTGCTTTGTTTTAATTTTATTTGAAGTGAATGAAACAATAAAGAATAATAATAGTAAAAAAAATGTTTTATATAATCAACTGGTTAATAGAATTAAAACGATCTGCACCAATGTGAACACATTAAGCGGAACTCATTCAACTCTCTCTATTAGTACACCGGGCGATAGACGAAAACACATTGTGTACGCGCATGTCTTGCCATAGACGGTTATGGGTACCACTGCCTCCATTCACCCATCCAACCCTCATCAGCACCACTTATACCACCAGTGTACGATGAGAACATACATTTGTTAATGATTGTTTTTGACCAATTAATCAAGGGGTCCGGCAATATAGCAACCAATTGCGTATGCGCAAATCGATGTACTCTTAAACTGAATAAAGTATAGCTTGTAATAAAAATATTATCACATAAGAGAGCATAATTTTCACTTATTTGTAGATAGACTGGAAAGACAAGCTGTACGTAAATTGCCAATTATAAGTCAGTGTCTACTATTATACTTAACATTAATAATATACTTTTTATTTAATTTAAATTCTAATTAAAATGTATTAAAATGTATTTAGATTCTTAATTTAAAAAAAATTGTAATAACTAATGAACATATTAGTGGATGTGACATAATGCATATTTGCAAACAGTTAAAAAAATACTAGAATATAAATAAAAAGATATTCAACTGCTGTCATAGTCAATCTACCAGTTAAGTAACATATAAGTATAATCACCAAAATATTACACTCATGGTTTATGAATAATGAAGTCCCAAGTATCTTTCCATCGTAGTTTAAAAACTTCTTTAGATGTTAAAGGAGTAGTTCCATAACTGAATACAATGAACTTTTTAAATACATACATAACACTTAAAATCCATATGCAAAGACTTAAATGAAAAATAAATCTCGGAATCAATTTTGCTCTGTAAATAGATATCAAAAAATAATTATAATATATTTATTAAAAAATTTAGTTGAGATTTCATACTTCACAATATTTGCTAGGTGTTGCATAAATGCAGCACACAGTAATATCTTAAATACAAGAGCAGGCAAATAGTGATGTAAAAATAATGTACGATCAATAAAAAAATATGGAATATAATGTAAGCCATATCCAACTACTAATACTTCTCCAATTGTTTTGAATTGTTCCCATTCATCTAGTAAATAATCAAAACAATAATAATATTAAAAACACTATTCATAAAATGCTAAAATACATACCAAGGGATAAATCATATATTTGTCTTCTTTGGCGCAGTAAATAAAAAGCAAAGAATGATAAATATAACAATAGACATAATGTCGATGAATACCATACAACAATGTTTCCCAATAGGTGAATTTGTCCCTGTTGTGTAATTTAAAACAAATAATTATATATACAATGTTAAATAATATGTATCAAATTAAATGTACTAACATTATCATGTTCACTTAACCAATAGGCCACTCCGCGTACCATTAACGGCCAATCAAGGGGTTCACTGCTATACATATGTGAATGAACATTTTGTGAGTTTGGTGAAGAAAATATAATTTTGTATTGTAATTCCCAAAATCTTTCCCAAAGTCCCAATTTTGTTCCTTTTGATGGTATCATTTCAGCAGCAACAAGTTCACGTTCTCTTTCTTTTTCATTTTCACCTATAGCCAGATTTTAGTTACAGCAAAATATTACGTACCTTAAGTGGACGTTACCCATGCGTTTGTTGTCTCCGTCTTAAACACATACAACATAATACATTTTCATTCACTAGTTACATTAGTATGCTGTTAGTTTAATTTTAGAATGAATTGCCCTATTATCAAACTTTTAGGTAAGAGATATTTAGCTATTTAATCATCTATTTACACATTATCTGTGCTTAAGCGTTAGCAATTTTCCAATCATGATTTAGATATGTGAAATATTACAAATTTAAAATGCATGTATCTCGATTAAAATTAAAATCGCCAACGCTTAAACACAGATCTTACCTAAAAGTTTGATAATAGGTCAATTCACTCTAATATCAAAACTTGCAGCACACTATTGAATCTAGAGAATGAAGATATCGTAAACGTCTAAGACAGTGACAACTAATGCATAGGTAGTGACGGTAGCGTCCTCTTAAATAATAAGTGAGAGTTCCATTACTTTTGGTATAGCGATGTTCTTCAACATTCCACACTGTATCATCTTGAGATATTATCTTATCTGTAACCACTTCGTGCTGATTAAATCCCCAATCTGGTAACTGTCTACCACTAAACTTCAATGCTTGTGTTGAATTTAAATGAGTTAGTATTACCTTAAGAGCATAAAATTAAAATAAATAACTATTTTTATTTTTATTTTTTTAAAATGTACCTGTGAATTAATAGCTTGCCAAACATCTCCAAATTGATCACGATTGATTATTTCTACTTTCCACAGATTTTGAGCAGGCATAGAAACATTGTAATCAATGTAACATGATACTTCCTAAAATAATTAATACAATAAATTATAAGACATGGAAAATTTTGTAGAACGTATTTTTTAGTTTACGTTGTGTGTGCAGTTTCATACAAAATTAATTAATTTAATAGTTCACTAAAATTTAATGAACCAATCATGTTTAAAGACCATCATTGATTCATTAAATGTTTAGTGATTATTTATGCAACCTGGCAATAAATAGTGTAATTTAAATAAAAATTTACTTGATTCTGTGGTGATACAGGTGCTGCAACATCATGAGAATTTAAAGCACGACTTGTCATTCCATGTACTAGCTGAATAATGTCTCCATGTTTTATACCATCAGGGTCCTTTGTATTTTCTACTGCTAATGTATTTTTCTCTGGTCTTTTTACTATCCACCAATTATTTACATCCTGTGCAAAATAGTTAATAGAAAAGTTTAATACTATGAAACTATAACACAGGATTTGTTTTTTAAATATAAAAAGTAATAAAACAGTTTATACAAAAAATTAATATTATATATAATTTATAAAATAACCTTAAATGTATAGCATGTAACTTGTTGCTGATGAGAGCTTCCTCGTTTATCAGCATATTTGATAGGATAAACATGAGTATGCGAGTGAAGCCAACATGTCCTTCCATGTGTATGCCGTAATGTTATTTGTGATCCATGAGAAACATGCAAAGGTTGACCTTTAGTTATAGATGCTAGTCCACCCTAAATAAAACGGACAACTTAATAAATAATAGACCAATTATAAATAATAACACTTACTTCTAGGCTAGCTTGAAAGGCACTTGTCATAACACTGTCATGTGGACCGGCTTTATTCAAAATTATTAGGTGAATAAAAAATACGGAGAAATAAATCGCAACGGATATCACAAATGTAATAATACATCTTAATATTACACATAAGAAAACAGTAAAATCTGATAGGCGTTTGTCGCCCAAATGATTAACCCAGAAATCTCTACAAATTATCCATAAGCTCAAAAGCCACGAGAGAAGTCCAACATACTTGACACTGAAAAAAAAAATGTTTAGTTACTATAATGTAGTATATATATATATGTAGACGTATAACAATATAGTAACTATTTAATTTACCATGTGGCCATAGTTAGACACACAGAAGCAATTATTAAGTAAGTCAACGCCCAAGGTGATTTCATGTTCAGTCTTTTATACTTAAGCACAAATAATAATCCACATAATGTAAAAAATATTAGTATTGACTCCATCAAGATGAATCGAGATTGTGTTAATAATGTGTTTTCTAAAATGAGAAATTAATAAAATTGTTTATAATAAAAAAATAAAAATAATAATAAAATTATATTACCACAAAGAAGAAGAAATGCAGCAAGAGCAGCACACCAATGTCGACATCCTAGTTCCAACATTAATTGATAAGCAACAGGAATAATCAAACTACCGCATAATGCAGGTACAAAACGCAAACCAAATAATGGGACATCATCACTAAATTCGCTTCCAATTCTTTCAAATTTAAATTGACCTAAATACATTTATAAATAATATTGAATAATATTAAAAATAAATAATAATAAAAACACCCAACAAATGGTTTTTATTTTGTTAAATTTAAAATCATATTAACTTTGGGTAAAATGTTAATATTTTTATTTTATGAAATAGAAATAACTTTTCAAACTGTACTGAAGTATTGTATTACTTATAGTATATAATAATTAATGAGTTTTATGTAATATAAAATAAATTATTGGAAGGAACATACCATTGTAATTACATAAATATGCAACAGCCGCTATTAATTGTTTTCCAAGAGGTGGATGAGTGTCAAAGAAAAATGTTCGCTTCATATATAAACTAACATATTTTCCGTGGTGGAGCTCATCAAATCTATATTTTTGATAAATATGTAATAGAAAATATAAAATATATGTAATCAATAAACGCATTTTAACATGACATAGATAAATACTCTTACACAACATTACGAGGTTGATCAAGTTTAAAAAATCTTGATGACAGAGCTGACATAAATAGTATTACTGCTAGTATATTTATTTCAATACTTATTTTAAAATTGTTAAATATATCAGGTTTTTGTTCAATGAATAATTTTTGTTCATTGATTAATTTTTGTTCATCAATTAGTTTTTGTTCATTAATCAATTTTTGTTCGTTGATTTCATGGTTTTTAGTAACACATTCAAGTTTTTTTTCCTAAAAAAAGAAGGATTCATAAAAATATTTTAAGTACATCAATTATATAATTTGATAGCTGTATTTATAATAGTTAGAATGAGTGAAATTGTTACTGAATAATACAAAATGTGTACTAGGTACCAAACATTTTTAATACAAAATTACAATGCATGTTTCAACAATCAATATTCTTGCATTACATGCAAATTACAATTGTAAAAATTGAGAAATTACGTTCAACACTCATTATACATATATTATATATTCTGATATAGTGATATTCATGACTTAATCAAACACAATTATGTTTAAAGATTTGTGTTCAATGTTGATTGATAATATCAGTACATATCTATCCAAAAATCATAAACAAACAAATCGTAAACAAACCTGAATTTCAGTACTTTCAGTCTTGTTCTTTTTCTTTGTCTGTTTTTTGGTCTTGGACTTGACTCGATCATCGGTTAGCTTTTCCATCGTTATTGTTTATTAACTGTTTTGTTCTAACAATGTAGACCATGTACTGTATTTAATTCTCGTACATACTTAGTTACGATGGTATATTTCTACTTAAATGTAGATATTTAAAATTTAATACTGTCGGTTACCAGATCCTGGTAAGGGAAAAAATTTTGAAAAGTTACTTTCAAAATTATACCCGTGCATTGCATCTGCATTGCTGACATGTCAATCGGACAACTAACAATTAATGATGATACGAACCGTGTTATTGAAGATAAGAATAAGATTAGGAAATATGATAAGGCGTGATTTCGCCACTTATCGGTGGATTTCGCAACCAGCCGACAAGTTACGTCCGTTAAGGTCCATGTCAGGGGTCTCTGACCTTTTTTATGGAGAACCAACGCTTCGGCATCACGGGCCAAACATTTTTGTATACGGATATAGAGGAAATGAAATTAAAGATTTATAAGAATTATTTTTAGTAATAATTCATAATAATATAATATTAAATACATTTTCAAAAAACCAATTATCTTGGCGGGCAGCCGCTGGTTTGAAAATGCCGTAGGTTGGAAACCCCTGGTCTATGGTATAGTCAGTTATAGCGCAGATTATAATTTAATAATATTTTAATACGTGGTTATAGTCCAATACTATAATATTCTAAAACATAATATGGAACGTACACAAAATATATACACGGTGTAACACTGTAACAGGAACACCTGACAGATGAAATAACTTAATTTATTCTAATCAATATTAAAATTTTTTTTTTGTACATAATTTATAGTCACTTGTGCTACACGTATAATATAAAAGAATTATTTAATTTTTTTAATACTGAAAACAAAAATTATAATTTTTTTGGAAAAATTCAAAATAGTCAAATTGTAAATCTGGTTATAAGAAAAATTTTAATAGTAAAAACATTTATCTAAGTCAAGTACTTAGCCTTTTTAATATATTTTTTTAAAATATCTATATTTTTTTGACTAAATTAATTTAGATTGTAATAACTTTTTTCAAATTAATTATTTTGAAAATTTGACATGAGTATATTTCTTAAATTACCTATTTATTAACCATATAATTTTCACAATTTTTGTTATACGTTTGAGTATAATCATTTTTTACTTCTCAGGTCTTCCTGTTTACCTGTATAGAATAATATAATATTGCAATAGTACCTAATAGTAATATATAATTATACATGTATATGTATGTATATTATATATGTGACAACGTATAGTCATTTACCATTGACTAAGATAATAGACTGTGTAAATCATAAATCCTCACTAAGCAGTCGTGTATAAAATATGTGTATTTAAAATTTAAATTGAATAAATTAATAAAATCATCAAGGCTGGGCAAGAATTATTTAAACTAAGTTAAATATTTTTTGTTCAATTAAATTCAAAGTTAAGTTCATAAACTTTTTAATACATCAATTAAGTTTAAAGTTAAGTTAAAAAATTGTGTTAACTTAATTTAACTTCAATTATTAAGTTAATTAAAAAAAAAGGTGGGTAAGTGGATGTCGCTCTGCTGTACAGTAGGTTACATTTGGGTCACTGTATAATGGATGGTATTAAATTTGAATTCAATGATATAATATCATTGTATAAGAAAAACGATTCTGAGCGGAGGCGGTATGTCAGTCTAGGTATAAGACATAATATTATATTATAGTCAATAGTATTTAAAAAAAATTGACCTATAATAGGTAAATATAATAAATTCCAAATTAATCATATCATAATATCTATTAGGTACTTATAACGCGATATCCATCAACAAAAAACCGTGGTACTATCATAGATATATAATAGTATACTTTAGAAGTTTCAAGTATACCCAAGAATAATATTATACAATCACAACAAAATAACTAAAATAGTTATCCTAGGTTTTTAATATGTAATTTCGTCCAAATTTGTACTTAAAATGACTATAAAAATAAAC
>NC_042493.1:34718496-34720267 GCF_005508785.2 Acyrthosiphon pisum | reverse complement strand
CACCAGGAACCAAAATCGATTTTCTCGAAGACAGATTTTGCGTAAAATATTCCCGTTTTTCCTTAATTTTTCTTTCGTTTTTCCCGGCGCTTTTGAAAACTACTGGGAAATTTAAATTTTGACCTCCCCAATGCACCAACGATATTCACTTTCTGATCGAACAAGATACTGAAGTTGAAAATCGTAGCATTATTTCGACTACTTATCGTGTACACAGACACAAAAAAAAGAAATAAAAAAAAAACACACATCATTGTAAAATCCATACATTCATCGTTCCACTCAGAATCTAAAAAATATATTGGACTGATATTAAAATAAGTGAAAATCACTTGGATATAGTAATACTTATGATAATAGATGCATAATAATATATTATTATTATGTAAATAATTTAAAACTTCTTGTATGGCTGTATCACCTATATAATTTTACTGTTTGACATTTACATTCGAAAATAAATAACTAAACTAAGAATGAAAACACTGAAAACTTATTACTGATAAACTGCAGTGTAAGCGACCGAGCAAATTAGTGAGGAACTGAGGAATGAAAACTATGAACTAAGAATACATAAATGTATATTACACCACTATAATAGGTAGGTAGGTATTTTTGTAATACAATTGTAACATAAATGTTAAATATAATTAATAAATAAATAAATAGAAATAGTCATAATTCATGATAATCGACAATCATATAAATTATAAAATATTAAATAATAGGAAATAACTAATGAGACCTAATGGCTAATAATAATGATAATAAGCCCGTTATTGTTAAACTTGACTTCGTGGGCTCGTATAGCTATTGATAAATCTTATAATACGGTCATAGATGCGACAATGGTCTAAATGTCACATTGTATTATACTATTATTATTTATTATTTTATTTTTTCATTAATAATTAATTCATATAACATATTACTATATTAGTCCATATCTATAAAAATAATTAAATCAATACGAAAAGAAATCTCTTTTTCTAATAATATTTTCTATTATTCTACGAATTAAATTAATTAAATCGACAAACCGTTAATATACTAAAATATTTTATGGATAACCCGAAAATTCAAAATTAACTTAATTGGGAATTTAAAAAAAAATACAAGTTGATTTCAAGTTAACATAATATAACCTAATGAGTTAAGTTAATCAAAACAGCGAACTAGTAAGTTAAGAAGTTAAAATTAACTTAACTTTTAACTTATTAACTCGTTAATGCCCAGCCTTGAAAATCAGAATACAGAAAATTGAGTATTATGATTTTCAAGGAAAAAAATCAAGTTTATCGATAGGTATCGGTCCAATTATATTGAGCGTTCAAGAACTTACGGTATACCAGGAGCGATGCATTCAAATTCGTATCGCTGTATTGGCTATTACAGCCTACAGGGGTCACCAATTAATATTTTTGAAGGGCCACATTAGGAATCTAAAAATTTTTCGTGGGTCATTAAAATAAAATTCTAAGTACATATTATTTTCAACATATAATAGGACAATAGGTATTATTTTAAAATTGGATGTAATGAGAACATTATTTTTTTATTTATTATTTGTTACCTATTGTTTTTAAACATTAAGAGGACGCTACCCATACATTTGTTGTCTCCGTCTTACACACGCACGACATGGCAAATTGTCGTTCACAAGTTTCAATAGTGTGCTGTTGGTTTTGATACTAGAGTGAATTGACCTATTTTAAAACTTTTAGGTAAGAACATTATCTGTGCTTAAGCGTTGCCGATTTTCAAAATTTCT